>NW_009234851.1:0-12820 GCF_000690835.1 Fulmarus glacialis | reverse complement strand
AAATCTGTCTGCTGGTTTTGGTCTGTCTTCCTAGTCCACAAGAAGAATCGGCAAAAATCCCAGGGCTATTCACATTGGGCTGGAACAAAAATAACTGCGACAGAAAGGATTTTCCAGAAAGATCTGAGGGAATTATAAAAAATAAGAGGCAAGTTATGTTCTGCAATGCATATTTGCACAGTTTCAGGTTAAATTCATGAGAAATTGGCACACTTTCCAAAGCTATTGCAACCGAGAGACTCGGGAACTGTATAAGAAATCACAAGTAGCTCTGAATTCTCTTGCACCGAAAATCTTGTTTTACCTATCTCACTTGCAACCCTTTTTGTTAGAGAAGAACTGACTTACTCTGACAAACCTGTTTCCCAAGCAGGATGGACTTACATGATATATGATCTGTGGCGGTGAAGTTGGCCTCACAGGCTTTATGAGTGTCCACGCTGGAGGTGAACTAAGTGAAAGCAGTGCAGAGGAGCCTGAAGCAGTATGCTTTGCAACTGAATGCTGATGACACCATTCATCCAGGAGATATGAAATGAATCAAAGGTAGAAAGGCAAAGACCCATTATGTAGAGGGTGTTTTGGCAGTTGAAGATTGGGAGTTAGTGGAGCAGGCTGGGCTTGTAGCCCCCACTATGAAGAAGGCCTTGAGGCTAATCTGCTTAGGGCCAGTCATCCACACTGAGGGATGTTATGCTTCCACAACCTACAAAATTTTTTAGGACTTTTTCAGCCAGCAGGTGAAAACTGCCTCTTGGATTGCCAGACTATTTCCACTGTAGGAAGCTATTTTATAGAGAAGGTGAGGTCATGCCCCTTTCCCAGTTTTTTGAGGGAAGTACATACCCCATATGGTGTTGGTAAATAGACCTTGCTTTCTGACCTCCACTGAGGCTGCTCATAGAGAAGAAGCTATAATCTGACCCCCAACTTTCATCCCCCCTTTAGTTTTGAAAAATGCAGGAGGCTTATTTTTATTCAAGAAGGGATAAAGAAATAATTTGGAGGCTGGAGGCCAGTCCCTGCTGGAAAGCATGTAGATTGTCAATAATGGTACAGATGTGCTAGCCCTCATTAAAACTTCTGCAAGAATTAACTATTTTGGGTTTTTTTTTCTTCTTTTAATTGTTACTTCCTAGTTACTTTTAATCTGCAATCCTGTTTTTTGGTGAGGTTTTTGTTATTATTTCGGGTTTTTTTTACAAGAACTTAAGTGTTGACAGCTCTGGAACCTTTTCAGAGCATCACTGTTTTCTCTGCTTGTAGGAATAACAGCAGATTAACTATGATTAAACCTTTTGTTGTTGTTCACAGATGGTGATGGGTCATTTTCAGATCATGCATTCTCAGGATCAGGTAACAATTAGGTGCGTTACACTAAGGGATTGTATTTACACTCTGTATCAAGGAGAGCTCTGAAAGTGCTTAATGCAGTGCATGTTCGAAAGGGAATTTAGCTGCACTCCCTACTCAGAGTGCCCTCATCAGGGACCTTTGTACCATTCTCTTCCGCCTAAAACCAGAAAAATCTAGAGTCCAAACGGGGGTGAAAAATGGCTCCTCGAAGCCAGATTTCTTTGCTTTCTACCTTGTTTTGTAGTATAGCATTCTTCACTTCCAGAGCAGAAGGTGAGATGCAAAATCTGTTATTATTGCTGTTGGGGAAGCAACTGCACTAACAAGTTGCAGTGTAGTGATTTTCAAAGGCAGTACATCTCTTATACTTTTGTTAACAATCTGTGAAAGTATCCTAATAAGCTTGATGCAAAAATTACTGGTTTTGTGAGATGAAACCATTTCTGAGATGATTTGATGAAAATAAAACTTTCTATCTTTCTTAAAAGATAGAAAGCAAAAACATTTCCGAATTATCTAAACAAAATATTTTTAAGATCTTGTCAGATGATAAATTTAGAAAATGTTAATGATTTTGACAGTTGCTATTTGCTCTGAAATTTGTTTTTAAGCTTTATGCTCTTGCGTAGTGAGTAAACTATGTCTTACCTAGCTCCAGTTGTCATTGGCAGAGCCAGCTATGGGAGTGTTTGGCAGGGGGTATCTGTCATTGCACAAAATGAAAACTGAACAAAATTGAAAGGAACAAGCTGAAATCTTCTAAATTAAGGAGTCTGTAAAAAATGCTTCATTGAAAAGTCTGTCTGATAATTACAAAGATGCAATTTAATTTTTTTTTTTTTTACCTTATGTGTTACTTAGGACAGACTGGTGCTGAGCCACAAGTGACTATCGCACTTGGACGGCTCAAAGGGAGACAAACAAATGTGAAGGGGACAGACAGACTTGTAAACGTTTTCCTTGGGATTCCTTTTGCAAAAGCACCTGTTGGATCCTTGAGGTTTTCCCCACCTGAACCACCTGAACCCTGGAATGATCTGAGAGATGCAACTTCTTACCCACCACTGTGAGAGCTGTTCAGGTCATTTGTATATAGAAACTGCTCATGTTTGTCAGTGTTGTCGTGTTTATTAGGGTACAGAGGTCTGATTTTTGGTAAGAAGCTTGTATTGACTGGTAGTGAATACGCTGCCAGTACTGAAATACTTCATAAGAACTGTGGGACTAGGAAGCACAAAGAATTCCTGGGAAATTCCTGTCTTTGGAAATCATGTTTTCTCATTATAATGTGCTGAAATAATTCAGCTTCTTAAGTACAAGTATAGAGCTGTGCTTTTACAGGTTGCACCTCTAACTGTATATAACTAACACAAAATTCAAACACCCTGTGGGAATTCAGTCTGTGGGGCAAAAGAAAGTGTGTTTTCTCTATCATTGTTACATTGTTGCTATTGCAGTTTTATTCCTAATAGTCACGCTTCCTTTCTTTTGTGAAGATGTCCTCAAGATCTGTCCATGTTGAAAACAGCTGAAAAAAATTTTAAAGAAAAACACCTTCCATTCCAAACTTCTGAGGACTGTTTGTATCTAAATGTTTACAGCCCTGCTGGTTCAAACAAGAAGGACAAGTTACCTGTACGTAAACCCATTTTACAAACTTGTGTCGTTCAAAATTTGCACCTAATGATAGCTCCTAAGTCACTTAATTGCTTTTGAAAATGTGATGCTGCATTAGCAAAAATAATATTATTATGTAAAATTCAAAGTCCACCAACCTAAAATTCAGCTGCCATTGAGCTTTGGTGATTTGAAGTTCCTAACTCTCTGATGTTGTCTTCCTTTTTCAAATGAAATCTACGGAGCAATATATAGAAGTGTGTCTCACCCTTTTTTCTCTAAGGTAATGGTGTGGATCCATGGAGGCAATTTTATATTTGGTGGTGCTTCTAGGTATGATGGTTCTGCACTATCAGCCTACGAGAATATTGTGGTAGTAATAATTCAGTACAGACTTGGACTCCTTGGATTCCTCAAGTAAGATGACCTATTTCACTTTTTACAAAATACTTCCTATCGTGTTTAAAGCATGGGTAGTTTTGTTTTCTAAATCAGTTGAACTTCTATACCAGCTTCCCACTGTTACAGTGGTTTAAATGTACATAGTTCACTGACATCAGGACTTAAGAACATTAAGAAATGCCTGTAAATTCCATTTGCATTGTCATTTGATTGTAGCCTGCTGTCAAATCATAGTTGGGCTTATTTGTTTCTGGATAGGATGTTTGTTATTGCCTTTACTTCCATCCATTGGTGTGTAGAACAAAAAATCATATAATATAAAGGCCAGGAATCCATCTGTGTATGAGTGAACAAACAGTAGAGGCCAGTAAGTCAGTGGGTCTTAGATCTGACTATGAAGGGCTTTAGATCAGTAGACTATACTGCTCTTTCCTTGGCCAAATATGACACTTTGCACAAAATGTAAGTTGGTGAGGTTTATTTTATTCTGGTATTAGAAGAACTATTATTCTTCCTGAGAAGTTGGCTTATAATGCTTTTCTTTCAGTACTGGTGATCAACACGCTCGTGGGAACTGGGCATTTTTGGATCAAGTTGCAGCTCTTCGGTGGATCCAAGAAAATATTGAACACTTTGGTGGAGATCCAGGATCTGTCACACTCTTTGGTGTATCTGCAGGATCTTGCTCTGTTTTTGCACATGTAGGCATGCAGTAGATATACTAAAAAGTGAAGTCTTAAAAAAAATCTTCAAAAGCTCAATTAGTGTAACATTTCATTCTTAATCTGATTTTTCAAAGTAAGATTAATGGCACACATTGTGCTAAGTCTAGGCACTTCCCCTGTAATTACATAAAAACGTGTAATTCCCCACTGAATCCAGCAGTCTAGTCAAGCATAAAGTTATGGGATAAGGACCTTAATGTAGAATAAATGCTTTCTGTTCTTCCCTTCTTGTCAGGTTTTATCTCCTTTGTCTAAGGGTCTCTTTCATAAAGCAATATCAGAGAGTGGAATTCTAATCCCCCCTGATAAAGATTTACTTCTTTCAACAGACCTTAAGGTAGGTTCGTTTTTTTGCATTTTAAAGCCTTTATAACCTAAAATAGGGTATTTTTTATATCTGATAATTTGGTTAAAAGAGAAAAGGGGAAAATCTGATTGCATATTATGCAACAAAGTTGATCAACTTTATTTTCATGGCATACCTATAAATATATAGATTAGCACTAAGTAAATTTTCATTCAAATAGTCTATTTATTTTCAATCTTACCATGCTCATTTGGTGTTGGAAATAGATTGTACAGTTATGTGATTATAATATCTGTGAGTTGAGTTAAGTATTTTCAGTTACACACATGTCCATTTTCATGCACACTGTAGCTTAGATAGTAACTATGAAATTTATTATGAACAGTTTAATTAGAATCCAGAAGAGGCATTCAGTTTTTATTCAGCTCTGGTCTTTTATGGAGGGCCTATATTTGAAGTAAGTTAATTAAAAAAAAAAAAAAACACTTTAAAATTAAATTCTTCTCTATAGGTACCTTTTCATTTCTCCTCCTGAAACAGCAGGTAGTAATAACGTAAATCTCCCATAAGTTGATTTCCTGAATTTTCTTGCCTTATTTGATTTATGTTACAACCTCGTATTATCTCTACAGCAAGGTTTGTTGTAGAACAGTGAATGGAAATATAGCAAGAAAGAGAAGTATACCAGAAAGATTTCACTTTGTGATCAAACTGTAGTATTTCTAGTAAAACAAAATACTTGAAGCCTATCAAGCTTACCTAAATCAGCCCTTAAATAAAACTATTAACAGTATTGTGTATAATAATTTTCTGTTTATAAATTCCTTAAAGACTACCTCATAGCTAACAGTAATTGTCTTTGTTAATAATTTTCAGAAAATTGCAAGTATATTTAAGTGTGAGACGAGCAGTTCACTCTCACTGATAAACTGCTTAAGGAACCAGGAAGCAAAGGATATAGTCTTTAACAGTATGGTAGGTGAAACTTTACTTAGTAACGGATTTTTTTAATGGCATGCTTGCAAAACTTTAGCTCAGCCTCTGACTAGAGTTCATTGTTGGCCTGTTCCAAAGTTGATTTTTCCTAATTTTTGTCAAAATATCCCCTAAATATTGAAATAATTTCACATAATTTCTCTTTAGAATTTTCAGTGAAGTGTCACAGCACCTGTAAAGTTGTGAGCAAGACTCGAGCATACATATGTTTTAATGTCAGTTAGAAGCAGCACAGGATCAGGAAACCATTACATTACTCCATACCATGACCCAACGAGGCTAGTATTTTATACTCTTGTGCAAAACTGCAAATGTATATTACAGTGGCTGTAGATACTCAGGTTTCTTAAAGCTCTTTTTTGCACCTGGAACATTAAATGTGGACATTTTATTATGTGATTTGAAGGAAAAAAGGAAAATACTATTAAGAAGTAATTTGATCTTTTTTTCTCTTCCTTCAGGAAATCCCATTTCTACCATTAGTTTTGGATGGAGTATTTCTTCATAAGTCACCTGAAGAGATATTGGCTGGAAAAGAATTTAATGCAGTCCCGTTTATGATAGGAGTCACCAACAATGAATTTGGCTGGAATATTAGATCTGTAATTTAATGGCTATTCTTCTTTTTTTTGAATGTTTGTGTTAACTGATGCAGGCAACTCTGAGAAGTTATTTGCTGGTAGGACACTTTTTAAGTATGGCCAAAAGGCTTTGCATTGTTGAAAATATACACAAGATAAACTTTGCTTGCATTATGATTCTGTAGTGACCCAGAACCAGCTGGTCACAAAACAGTGAGACACGCTTCATCCTGCAAGTTAAACTACATGGACATCCTTGGAACATCAATTTTATACAGTATTTTCTTATCCTAAAATTTTAATCCCTCATCCAGTCAGAGAGAGGAAAAAGAATGCAACAGTCAAGGGCTTATTACTAAAAGAAAAACAAAACCAATCCTTTCCCCCACAACGCACAGTATTCAGGATTGATACATAGAATATTATAGAATTCAGCATTGATCACCTTAAACAGCTTAGCCCATATGTCATTATGAACTCTGACTGCTGGTTTTATCATTACCTCTGTGTTCCTTGTTACCATGCAGAAAGATCTATCATTTGAAAATCTCAGCTGGGGACAGAGTATGGGGATTATGTGGGTGTCCCATCCATTCTCGGTGCATAAATTCTTTCTCATATGAATTCCATGGGAAACTCCAAAAAGTGAGCAGTTGCTATACAGTGCACAAAACTGCAGGAGGTGGATTTGTGTCCTCTCTCTTCCTTGTCCTCTTTTCCTCATTTCCTAAGTATTCATGTTCACCTATGTAGAACAAAGCATTTGTTTTGAATCTACGTAATAACTGTGTCTCTAAGAGTGTGCTGGTAGTGAGTCCAAGAAGAAAAATGTAAAGTGAAATCTGTTCTAATTAATTTTGCAGACAGAAGAGTCATTTTATGTAATGCTCTAAAAGAGGAGGACCATTAGCTTATCTTTACTTCAAAGGGTTCAAACAACTGGACTTGAGACAGAGGCTGCCTTTTAAGACTTTTAAGATCTCCCCTACCAGAGGGAAAATAAGCTTTTCACTTCAATTCTGCCCTAATGCTTTCTAGTCTTGTAAGTTTCTTAACAATGTGTGTTGATTTAAGGATAAACTACTTAGCATGAGTAGTTTATATAGGAACCTTCACCAAGGAAACGTTTATTGCAGTAAATATAAGCTTTTCAAGACAGCTGCTGCATCATACCGCATTTTTGCATATGATATGATCCTTCAAAAATAAACACCAGTAGTAAGAATAAAGTGGAATAATGTAGTTCCAATGTTAAAAATATTGGAGAAGTTGAATGGCGCTAATAACATTTTTTTTTTTCTGTGCAGACATCAAAAATACGAGGTTTGAAGGAAATAGGAGATAAAAAATCAATCACTTCAACTTTAGAGTTTTTACTACCAATGATGGTAAGACCTGTTGCACTAATCTAACTTGAGACGTGAAATTTCTTTTTAAGGCATAGAACAGATTTGTGAAGTTTGGTGTTCTCTAATTTCCTGCTTGAGTCACAGTGTTACGAAGACTTGAGGTCATGTTACGCTTTGGGGAGAGTTCCAGCAGGACTACGGTATATGGGGTTACAGAGAAATAGGATGAGTCGGGCCTGGGATTTGGGGAAATACCTTTTTCCTTCAAGACCTGTGAACCAATATTTTTATCTTGTATATCTTTATCTATGTATTTGTATGTAAGATTACTGTAATAGTGTCCCTAATCTTACAGTATGTGATGGCTAATCTCCTGGTTGATGGGTTTCAAGGCAGGATTTTTCCAGTATGTTTACACTAAATTAAATATAACTTGTATCCTTCAAGCAGCAAATTCTAACACTAAAAACGTAAGCTGTGTTTGGAGATCCCATTGGTCATGCCCTGTAGAATAATAGTAAATAAATCTTTCAAGGACTCAGAGAATTTACTTTTGTTATTCCCATCTCTTTTCTCCTGAAGAAAACAGAAGCCAAAGGTATTATGAGGACAAGTTGGTGAAACGTTGTTGATTCCTGCAGAGTTTTAACTCATATAAATCTGTTGAAAATTTGACCTCAGGTGGTTTGTTTAGTTTGGTTTTTGGTGTTGGGTTTTTTTTTCCCCCCACAAAAAGTCTGAATAGGTTTTATTTGCCATCATTGTTTCCCATCAACATGGGTGCTACCCTGGACCTTTGTGCCTTTGCGGAATCTCTGAAGTTTAAAAAGATGACATTTTTAGTTGCTAATTCAGAGTGTGATAATTTTTCTGTTTGTTTCTTGTTTCCCCTTTTTCTCTTAGGATGTACCATCAGAGGTTCTGCCTGCGATAGTGGATGAATATCTAGGAAACACAGATGATCCTGCTGAGCTACGGGACCTATTTCTGGACTTGCTAGGGGATGTAGCAATTGTCATGCCATCCATTAAAGCATTGAATTATCACAGAGGTGAGCTAATGAACACCAGTAGGATATTCAAACCTCTTACTACATGCTGGATCAAATGACATAAATCCCCTGTCATGTGTAGGCAGCCCTTCTTGAGACTCCCACTGGGAACTTGATGGGGGTGCAGAGTGATATAGGTCTGCAGGATTGTGTGAAGCAAGTGTATGTACTCCTTTATCTTTGTGCTAGTGTCTTGCACTTGTGCTCATAGTCACAATATATTGAGAGCAGAGCATGATAACACAGGTAAATGTTTGCTAAGTGAAGTATACATGCTTAAAAATTAAAACATATTATAGCAACCTGAAATTTGTCCTTTGGCCCACTGCTACAGCAGCTCTGTAGTCTGGACATTTTCTGGTATTTAAGTGTAGACAAGCCATGCCAAAATACCCAGAACTGGAAAATAATTTGATGTTATTTTGTTTTCTGTAAGTTTTCCTGAGGTGAATCTTTTCTTTTTTTTTTGTGTAAGTGCTGTAAGTTCTTAATTTTGAATTAAAAATAAAAATACATATTTGAATGTAACATTACATTAAAAATGTGCCCAGTATAAAGCTTTGGGCATATTTAAAGTAATATTTTAAACAGCTGATGTCAGCCATAACTTATGCATCTCTTCTTTAACTCTCTAAATATTACGTCTTCTAGAGTCTGGGGCTCCTGCCTACTTCTTTGAATATCAGCATCGACCCACTTCATACTGGGATAGTAAACCAGAGTATGTGAAAGCTGATCATGGAGATGAAGTTGGCTTTGTCTTTGGAGGACCGTATCTGGCCGGTGATATTCAGCTACGTAGTAAGGAATAGAACATTCAATATTCACTTAAAAATTACTCTCATAACACTTCCATTTTAATCAGGCTAAAATGCATATATTAAGAGTGAGACCAAAGTATAACCCTTTCTCCTGTTAGAATTTGTTTAACACTAATTTACTGGCTTCTCCATTCTTCATCATGTACAGATAGCTGTTTCTGAAGCACAGTAAGTTACACACGTTGTCAACAATTTAGCAAATAGGGCATTTGCTAGAAAACATCGCTGTCATTATACCAGCACTGTTCATGAATTTGCCAAATAGCTTTGGCTGAAAAATAAATTGAAGAAAAGGTCAATTAAACTTGCAGAGGGTTAGCGGAGTACTTGGGAAGCAGGAAATCTAGGCTGTCTTCTTTTCCTGAGGAATTTAAGCTAATGTCTCCTCCTTTCCAGGAAATCCCACAGGCTGTCAGGCTCCAGAGAATGGGCGACTCGGTCTCTTTTGCAGATAGTGTTCCAGTTGTGTTGATTAGAGCAAGGCTTGGAACTCCAGTGTTTTCATTCTCTGCATGAAGATCTAATGGTTAGGTTAAAGACTGTTTTCTCCTATGACTTAATTAATATTTAAGCATTTTATTGCCTTGTCAGTTTGGGCATTTGCATAGGATTCTGGAAGTTCTGGTTCCTTCAGGCAGAATCCCATGTTGTTACAGTCCAAATGAATGTGCCAGTCATTGAACAGTTAAATACAAGATGCCACATGCTCAGGAATATTATGAATCCCACAATTTGCTTTAATTGCATATGCCTAAAACAATAATACTCAGGATGGAGTATTTTCTTTCCCATGAAATAAATTAGAAGCAGTTCTTATTTTGACAAAGAAACACAGAAATTCTACTTAGTTTAAGTGAATTCTCAATTTTTTATGCTTTTATTTTTGTCTTTTGCACAGTAGTTCAAAGTCTGGTTCAAAGCCTACATAAACAAAAGTATTTCCTTTTACTCCATTGAACTTTGAAGCAATCCAGCTATGTTGTAAACGCATTCATTAATCTGTTACTAGAGCCTTTTGATTTGCTTATATTTTAAATATATTTTTTATTTATGTTATCCTACACTAGAAAACACTATATGGTTCTTTTTCTATTTGCCTGAATTTACTGAGAGCATTAAAATAGCAAATATTTTTCTTGATGTATTGAGATGCATGTATAATTAATAACACACTGTAATTAAAATCATTTTCACCTACCTGATACAGTGGGCATATGTGTAACTATATTCAAGTGAATATTCTTGAAGTGTTGAGACATGGAATGACATCGTCTTGTGTCAGAATGAAGGAATCTTTGCCTAGTCGTGTTCTGAATAATAGGGAGAATTTCAGTCCTACAAAGCTGGAATGAAATCTATGAAACTAAACATGTGGCCCATTCCTTGAGTAGAAACGGGACTCAGGAGACATGGGTTCTTTTTTTGGTTCTGCTTCTGGTTTCCTGAAAAACTACAGGCAAATCACCTTATTTCCTTGTACCCCAATTCCCCAATTTGTAGAATAAGGATAATTATTCATAAAGAGTGCTGAAATCTTGTCTTGATGATTGCTGTATTACTAACATATTGCAGGTGTGGTACCTCTGTTGTAATCAGTAAGTTGTTACAACATATTCACAGACTGAAATGCTGCTTCTGTAGTAGCAATGTTTTGATTTCTGCCACATGTGAAAATTATTTTGTATTTTGTCTCTCAGGTGAAGTTACAGAGGAAGAAAAGAACCTTAGTAGAACTCTAATGAAGTACTGGGCTAACTTTGCTCGAAATGGGTAAGAATCATGAGATTCATTACACATATTACTGGTTTGTACTGATTCCAAAATGAATTAGCTGTTTGGTGATTCAGTCTTAACTGCTGTGATTGAATTCCCCCCTGCGACTGAAGAGGGCATTCACTCTTTTCTTTCTTTTTTACAGAAATCCTAATGGGGAAGGCTTGGTTGACTGGCCATCTTATAACCTAAACGAAGAATACTTACAGATAAATCTAAAACAAAAGAAAGCCAGAAAGTTGAAAGAAAAGAAGGTAGACTTCTGGAGAAAGGTGATGTTTGAAAAGACAAATAACAAAAGAACAGAAAACAAGAAGGTTAATTCAGAGTTATAATTTACAGTCTAAACATGCACATATGTCCTGGTTTCGGCTGGGATGGAGTTGATTTTCTTCCTATTAACTGGTATAGTCCTGTGTTTTGGATGTAGTGTGAGAACAACGTTGATAACACACTGATGTTTTAGTTGTTGCTAAGTAATGTTTACGCTAGTCAAGGACTTTTCATTTTCCCGTGCCCTGCCAGGTGCACAGGGGGCTGGGAGGGATCATGACCGGGACGGCTGGCCCAGCGGGGCAATGGGGTATTCCATATGACGTCATGCTTAGCATATAAGGCTGGGCGAAGAAGAAGGAGGGGGGGGACATTCGGAGTGATGGCATTTGTCTTCCCAAGTAACCGTTAGGCGTGATGGAGCCCTGCTTTCCTGGGGATGGCTGAACACCTGCCTGCCGATGGGAAGTAGTGAATGAATTCTTTGTTTTGCTTTGCTTGCGTGCGGCTTTTCCTTTACCTATTAAACTGTCTTTATCTCAACCCACGAGTTTTCTCACTTTTACCCTTCTGATTCTCTCCCCCATCCCACCCGGGGGGGGCGGTGAGCGAGCGGCTGCGTGGTGCTCAGTGGCCGGCTGGGGTTAAACCACGACAACATAATAGGCAAACTATTAGGATAGTAAAAGAAATTACTTAAAATAATTTTGAGGGTAAAGTTATGTTTCCTTTCTTTTCACCTTTTCTTCACAGTCATCATACTTGCATACTATAATAATCCAACTGATCTATTTCCCCTTTGTGATCTTTTACTTCTTCCTGGATTTGTGTCTAAGAAGCCTCACTTATTAAATACAGCTACCAGATTTCCCCACTGCTCAGGTTTTTCTATTGCTTCCCCATGACTGAAGACAGAATGTAGCAGCAACATTGTTTTAATAAAGTGAAATCAATGAAGACTCGATCTGCAAGTAAAACTGTCTTTTGATGTCAAGTGTGTCAGCGATGGTACAGAAGATTTAGATACAGAAACGTCTCCTGTAGGAAAAAAAAAAAAATTGAACTAAAAGATGTTCTGCTTTGTAAGTCAGTTTTACAACAGAGATCGTGTATTTCTGACTGTTGTGATACATAATCGGTACCAGTAGCGCTAGAATTAAGACTTCTGTCAAATATTAGAAAAGGGAGAAACAGTATCCACTACCCACACTTTTTTATATTTTAAATTTAGCAATAACTCCCTTAGAAGGATCAACATCAGTAACATTAGTTTAACACTTTCTGTCTTTTCCATGGTGCTTTACACTGTGCTCCAGGCTGTTCTCTGTGCCATCAGTCAGTTCCAGATTCTCTGTTTGCACTGGGTCACAGGTCTTCATTACTAGCTTTGGAGAGGGATTCATTTACCAGAATTATTCCAGTGCCCTTACTGGCTGATACAGAATCATAGAATCATTTAGGTTGGAAAAGACCTTTAAGATCATCGAGTCCAACAGTTAACCTAACAGTGCCAAGTCCACCACTAAACGATGTCCCTAAGCACCACATCTACACGTCTTTTAAATATCT
>NW_009234850.1:0-6368 GCF_000690835.1 Fulmarus glacialis | reverse complement strand
CCCCGCCGGCTCCCGGGGTAGGGGTTTTCCCGTTGTGAATTAGTGTGGAAATGCAAACTGGCAAAAACCTCTGCGAGATGAGAAGAGGCCTCCAAAACGTGCGCGACTCTTATTTTTCCACCTTTTCAGCCCGCTCCCATTCTGAAGGGACGAAGGGCCAAATGAGAAGCGTGCGGTTTTCAGTCTAAAAATGCCAGTGTCTCTGATAACTTTCCAGAATGTTTAATACTGCAGGATTTGTCAGAAATTTTCACATTCGTAATTACTTTTAAGTAACCAAGACTTAAGTTTAAAAATAACTTGAACGTACTTTCAACATTGCGAGGTGCGCTTTCAGTAAGGAAATGGTTAGACCTATTTGCAAAGAAGAGCAGACCGCTTCCAAAACAAACACCATTTATCTCCCAGCGGGCGCCTCACGGGAGCGTGTTCCAGGGATGCCACCGCGACGTGTCACCGGTATTTCCACGACTAGTTTTAATGTTACTGGACTGTGAAGGGTCCTTCCGTTAATCCCTGTGCTTTGTATAAGGTGAGATACTCCTGGAAAAGGAATCTTTAAACAGCTCGGATGTGGCACTGGTGTTCAGCCTTGTGTGCTTTGCAGGAAGGGCTTATACTGAAACAACAGCCGAGTGTTCTGTGTTTGCGAAGCACGATGCTCGGGTGGGACGGTTACGTCTCCTGGCACGCTCCTCAGGTTTTCTCCTTTATGCTTACCAGACTGCCCCTTGCATGCAATTGAGTGTGGGGTTTTTTAATTTTCGTAGAAACCAGAGTATTAAAAATCAGCAGGGGGGAGGGAGGGAGGTGAGGTCGCTTTGTGGTGGTTGCAGAAAAGGGAAGAGGGTAGAAATATTCCTTCCAACGATTCGTGCTGTGCTGTCACGAAAGAACCCTGCCATCTCCTCCGTGTTGGAGAGACCACATCTGCATTGGGGGGGGGGGCGGGGGAGGGAAGGAGGGGGAAGAAAAAACAGGCAGGAGAAGAGCTGATTAAATCAAGGCAAAGCTTGGCAGCCTTGTGGAACAGCCTGATGCGTATCAGCCAGCACGTGTTAAACACATGTTGGAGCTTGATGCTCCCGTCAGGAGACGTGGGCGCAAGGCGGATGGCAGCGAGCAGGACGGGAGCTACGGCCCCTTCCTCCCACGAGGGGCTCAGTCCTGTGCCTGCCCCCAGCACCCTCTTATTCTTCGGGGTTGAGGGAGCCCTTCCTACTCACCACCAGCACACCTGAACTAAGGTACTGCTGCTCGCCCAAAATATCGCGATAGCCAGGTTTCTCCTGCTGGTATTTAATCGCTGCGGTGACCACGCTCAGCCTGGGGACAGTCCTGCAAGGCAGCCTGTGTCCTGTCCGCTTAGGTGGGATCTCCCAGAACTGGAGCAGGGAGCCCAGGGCGTACACGTGTGTCTCCAGGGGAACCGAAACCCCTTTCTGAGCCTGTCCCCATCCTGGGGGTTATCTGGGGCATGGTCTCCAGCCCGTTTTCAGTGGGCAGCCTCTAAGGAGCAGCTGGGCTGCAGTTCCATGCTCGGGCAACGGGAGCTTTCCCTGCCCAGAGCCGCCTCAACTCGGACACTGATGGATGGCTCAAGTCAGGAGGGACCGATGCGTCTTGTCTGACCTCTCACAGGCGATAGCTTCCCACCCAGCATCGCCAGGCTGCTTTCTAGGGATTATTCACTTTCTTTCCCAAGTCACTGGGCTGACCGAGCGTTACAGCTTTGACATCTGCAACCACAAAGTCTCAGGGAAAAAAATGTTGAGGACTGGCTGCTTCGGACTGCCTCTCCCTGCAGTGAATTTTGATTCCGAATAGCCTCAGCAAGTGACAGTGCCTGAAAACGTCTGCGGACCATGTTGGGTCTGCATTCTGCAATGCGTCCTATTCTTTTATTCTAGCTACCCAAAGAAAATCGGAGTTGTACGGATTTTGCAGTAAACGTTTTGCCAATTTCTAGTTCTGTTTCATAATCGTGATGGCATTCTTGGCCTCCTTGGGGTTATGATTTATGGTGACATATTCACAGCCTTCTGGGGGAAGGGGGAGCTCTGGATGCAAGCTGTTTCTGTGTAAGCGTTAAGGTCCTCCTGAGTTTATTCTGTGGGATCAGGAGAAACCGTGTGTGTATGCGAGCGTGGATGAATATACCTTGTGCATTATCTATGTCTGCAGAGTGCACTTGTTTCTCCACAGTCTAAGCTGTGTTTAAATCAGGGCTTTAAAATGAACCTGAAAGCTTCTGCAAAATAATTTTACCCTCTCCAAACAATTTAGTTAATTAACTGGCTAAATCAGTTCTTGCTGACTCTCCCTCAAGATACCCCTCCTGAACGAGATTTTTTCTTTAGATTTGGATGAAATGCAAGGGTTGAGTCATGAGTTTTCTTTCTGGCTCGGTTGCTGGAGTGGGGAATGTTGTTCACAATATTGGCTGTTGCCATATGCTTTTTTCATCAAGTAAAAGGGTGCAACTTTCTTTTTGCTTCCCCCTCCACTGACTCACTCCCCAAATATGTTTCTGGTTAGGATGCCTTGTGACTTCTTCCTGACATAAGGTTTTCTAGTTTGCAGTTAGCTTTGTGAATCGCCTCTGCGAGCTCTAAAACATCCCAGCTCCTGGGAGGAGAGGACGGGTGTCCTGGAGAGCAGCAAGATGCTTACCTGGTTCTTGGGTGCTTTGTGGGTTGGGTAGCTCTCCTGCCACAGAAATGGTTTTCCAGAGGCCGGGCAGTCCTGCACGCGGATTGTTGTGCCTGGGCAGTCGAGGAAAAGCCCAAGGGAATCTCAAAGAGATCTCCCTTCTGGGTTAGGTGAACTTGGTGTTTTCTCTGTTTGCAACGCGATGCTTTTAGAATCGCTGTAAGTTAAGGAAGGGAGATGCCGGCTGCAAAATAGCATAGAGGGACAGACAGACAGACATGTCCTTTCCTGACTTCTTTTAAGGCATTGCATTCAGGCCTCCTTTTGCTGTTCCCCAGAGCTCTCGGTGCAGCGACCTTCACCGCTGATGCCAAATTTTCTTGGAGAGGGCAAGTTAGGAGTGCAGGGCTTTTGTCAGAGCCAACCCAGTGCTCCCAGCATCCTGTCCTTAGCAGTGAGTAGCTTCCAGCGCTTGGCCAACAGAAGGAAACAGCTCCTCCAAAAAAGCAGACCGTCAATCATTCAAATGACGCTTCCTGAACCTGACCTTGCAGAAAACAGGCTTGCACCTGCGAGCGTGGGACTGGGTTCCTGAAAACCAGCGTCCATCGCACCCTACTACTGACAGCTTGCTGCGGTAGGGCTGTAGGTGGACACCCCAACCTCACCTCCCAAATTGGTAACATCCCGGGAGATGCCAGGAAGAACAGCTCGCCTCTATTCCAGCTAAAGGAACCGAGATGCTGAGAGTTAAGTGACTGGCCCAAAGCCAGAGTGCTTGGAAAGGAGCCCATGTACTCCTTGTATTAGCTGGGACATGACCTTGTAGCATGCTTCGCCCTGCTGGAAATGTCACCCATGATCTCTGGAGCAGCTATTCTGCAAAGAAGCATCTCCTCCGTTGGTTTTTTTTTTTTCCCCCCCAAACTGCTCTGCCTCGCAGGACAATCCCCCCAGGTTTGATCTTCTGGGAGCAGAACCGCGGGAGCCTTTGCGCTCTCCCTTGTAGCACTTCTCATTTCCTACAACTTTGCCTGGAAAGTTAACTCCGGGCTTGCCCGCGCTGGGAGTTTTCCCGGCGGCCGCTCCACTGGCGTGATGCTACACAGAAAGTTATTCCAGATGAGTGACTCTCCGGCAGTGCGTCCCTGGGTCTTGGGTTGATGGCAGAAGACACGCAAGGGTGAGTTGGCACCGCAGGGTGGCCCTGCCTGATCCTGGCACCTCTCCCAGGGCAAGGAAATTGGGAGTCAGACCCTCCCCGTCCCTCCTCAAAACCTGAGAGCGGCTCTTCCCTCTGCCGCTTGGGATGTCACACTGAGACGACTCACGGTGACCCCAAGCCGTTTGGGTACAGAAGACGGCAATCGTGGTGTCACGTGCCAAAGCCACCTGAGATGCCAGCCCTGCTCCCAAGACTACAGGCTCTCATAGGAAGGGGCTTGCTCTGTTAGACAGCAGGTACCATCTTCATGCTGGGGGCCCTTCCAGGAAGGACACGTCATTTATAACCAACCTCCGCAGGCTGGTTATCCACATGGCCTTGGTAACCTCTCCTTTGAGATCCAGGAGTGACTCCTGCAAGATGGTGCCTAATTTCCAGGCGATTTGATGGAACTTTGGGTTTTTTGCTGTGGGTGGTTTTTTTTTTCCTTACCCTTTCCAGTGCTGCTATCACTGTTTTTTCCTGGCCTGGTGCTGTCATCGTCTGGTGTCATCACTCAGGAGAGGGAGGGGGAGGCAGAGGTGTTTCCTTGCAAGGAACAAATATTGGAATAACCCATCTTTGCTCAGCTGGCAGCATTTTCAGTGCCCAAAACACACTGGAGAGATGTAAGCAAAGCCTGGCCACATCACAGCCCTGCAGGGAGGGACAGGGGACTTGACGCTTGGAAAAAATACTCTGGCAGCACAATCTCCTGGATTCTGCCATTAAAAAAAAAGAAATCTCCCAAAGGAACTGATGGAGCCCAACATTCGTGTTATTTAAAACGGAGCAAAATAAAGAGCTGGAGGCTGCAAGCTCAGTATAAACAGCAGCAGCTTCTCAGGACCTTAGTTAAAGCCCCCTGGGGAGGAAAAGCACACGCGATGGCCAAAATAGGTCTCTCCTCCTCTCCATTGCCATGTTTCCGTGTAGTTGGGAAAACGAGTGAGGTCTTGGGAATATCTTTTTACCGGCTGTGCATTCAAACACGCAGCTGAGATACTTTCCTCTATCACCTATCCTCCCTCCGGTCCCCTGCCAAGGAGAAGCGTTTGGGACTTGTTCTTCCCCATCCACACGACCGCCAGCGTGGAGGACAGTGCTGGATGCAGGGTGCCACGGACCTCCGAGGGAATGGCCAGTGCCGGGCAGATGTGTCAGGATTTGGGCTGTTGGACGGAGATGGGGTTTCCCAAAAGCAGCCGGTGTTCGGTGCAGAGAGTTTTGGGGAGCCAAACGAGGTGATAAACGCTTTTCTGTGCTCCTCCACGCCACGCGAGCACGGCACCTCTCCATAGAGGGGCTCATGGCAAACCCCAGGTCTGCACGCTCTGGCCCTGTTCATCACTTCAACAGGCCAAGATGGAAGGGCGGAGGGGACCTAGGTCGGGATCCCAAACCTGCCCAGTGCCCTTGTCCATCCCCTAGAAGGTGGCACTAAACCACTCACCCGCTCGTCGGTTTGGTTCACACTCCCCGGGGCTCTTGCTGGGACCGTAGAGCAGCGGTCCCAGCTGAAACCATGACACCCATCACAGGGAATAACCATCACCCCATCTTGATAGGAGAAGGGGGAATGGTTTTAAGCTAAAAAAGGGTAGATTCAGACTAGATATAAGGAAGAAATATTTTACGATGAGGGTGGTGAGACACTGGCACAGGTTGCCCAGAGAGGTGGTAGATGCCCCATCCCTGGAGACATTCAAGGTCAGGTTGGACGGGGCTCCGAGCAACCTGATCTGGTTGAAGATGTCCCTGCCCACGGCAGGGGGGTTGGACTAGATGGCCTTTAAAGGTCCCTTCCAACCCAAACCGTTCTGTGATTCTATGATTCTGTGATCTCTCTGCCATGGAGACCTCCTCTCACCCAACGCATCTCCCCCTGCGCTGGTCTCCTTCCCAAGAGCTTCCCGATGGCCTGTGAAGCCACTTCAGAGCATTGACCTCTTCCCCGTGCATCTCCAGGCTGTTTCCTATCACGCCGCCATAGCCCTTGGCTTCTCCTCCCACCCTCCCACGGCTGTGCACAGCAGCGGCTCGCAGTGCATTCCTTCGCATCGTAATCTCCGGCTTGCTGTCTAAGGAGTTGAGGGATATTTCTAACCCAACGCTGCCAGAAAATACTGGCACCCACCTCCGGCTACCTTCCTCTTGTACACACATCCAGCTCCTCGAGCGCTCTGATACTCTGCCATGTTTAAACAACTGTCACTTACAGTCAGCTCTCAATGCGGCGGGTTATTTTCTGGCTGTTTTTTTTTATTCTTGTCCAAGCCTCAGCTGCTTTCTGCAATTTCTTGCCCTAGTGACTGGGCTTGACTCTTCGCACCGAGTGCCCGCGCTGCGCCTGCTGCACGAGAGCTGCAGCTTTAATTGAGCTGCAAAACACGCAACACAACCTCGTCTTGGCCTCTCCGTTCCCCGGGGAGCAGCAGGTCCAAGACGTGACCGACCTTCTGCCATCGTTGCCGATGCCATCACTATCAACACAGGCTGGGGGATGAAGGGA
>NW_009234849.1:0-3615 GCF_000690835.1 Fulmarus glacialis | reverse complement strand
AGCTCTGCCTGGGAAGCTGCGTCAGTCGTCATGGGTTCAGAGCTCAGAGAGGCCATGGCTTTCTGCTGGGTGGATACCATTGCTCCCTGGTCAAGCTGGCAGAGCTTCAGCGCCCTTCCTGCATGCCCTTCTATTCAAACTGGTGCACAAATTGCCATGCCATGCCTTTGCTGATGCGCCACGCCTTTGCTTATGCGCCATGCCTGCTTGCCCGCCCACCCTGGTTGTGGCACTCCTGTTCGCTAGCGCGCCCCAGGGTTTTCTTTTATACGTGAAGGGGCGTGACTGCCATTGCTCCTGGCCCCGCTGTCAGCTGCTGCGAGCTCCTGGCGTGTCTCTCTGTCCCCCTGAGGTTCCTCCAGTTGGAGAAACCCCCTTGTGCACCGTGCTAGAGCACTCTGCTGGTGATCCTGCCAGCACTGGAGCTGCTCGCCTCGGCGAGATACTTCTGTGTTCTGATGACTTTTCTTTCTGATGATATCCAGGCCATCTGTGTGTTTGCAGAGAGAGTAAAATGGAGGCTTAACAATATGCAAAATAACAAATTTGATGGTTTTCATACACATTGGTGTGTTCCACTGATTTTTTTTTTAATCTCAGCTTTTAGACTGTTGCGTATCCATTTGCTTCTAAAAGATGTGTTCTTCAGAGCTATCAACACTACTAAACCACAGAAAAGGAATGTTGCTTCACATACTTCCCTCCCCAATGGATTATCTGCCAACCTGTGGTAGAATGTGATGTCACTCAGGCCTCTGAATGATTTTACTGCATTATTCTGCTTTAGTCTGTCAGTAGTAGTTCTCTAGTCAAGTGGATGTAGGGTAACTGCTCCTTTTGTTGAATCATTTTCCCTTTTTCTCACCCCAAAATGGTTATAGCTTAAAGAAAAGTCTGCCTAGGACTGCAAATTCTGCTCTTAGGCAAGAGTGAGTTTTTGTGGCAGCTGGAAAGCTGGAAGAGGCATGGCTGGAAAAATCTTTCCTTAGAAAAATCATGTGAATGGCAAGCAGTGAGGGAATCCATGTGTTGTGACAGTCCTGAGCGTTGCTTGGAAAGGAAGCAGTATCCTCTTCCCATTTTGTGAAAGACTAAATCTTCCAAATATGAGAGCTTAAGTTTCTGGTGTAATATTCCTGTAGAGAAATATTCCATGGCTTTACCTGGAATGTGATTTTTCAATCTGTTTTCAATCTGAATTAAAATACTTTTATCTTGAATAATGTAGAAAGGGTCAGAGTTTCTTTCCACAGCTGTAAATAGCCTTTGAATTTTACCTTTTGAAGAAGACACCAAACTTACCGATTTTTTCGTATTATCTTTAGAACTAGAAGAAGATTGATTCCTTCAATGTTGGGCATTATACTTAGGTTGACAGTTCTGCTGAGTTGCAATATTAACTAGCATTTCTTTAGAAATAATGTGCACACCTTCACGGTGTTTTTAAAATTAGATTTTTACTTATTTAAAAAGGATAAGTGAGACCCTTTATTCACTCTTCTCAGTATCGCTGCCAGTAAAGCTGACTTTTGATTGGGAGAAGACCTTAATTTTAGAGCTCAACTCCATCAAATTTATGTTTTATAAGTCAGCTTGCCCTAGAATTCAATAATAATTCAAATTAATAGTAACGATAATAATTGCTTTTACCAGGAATCTTTATGATTTTCTTTCAGGAAGAAAAGCAAAATATCTGGTTTGTGAAAGAAATAATTAGTTACAGTTCCATAGGAAACTATTTTCATGCTTTTTAGCTCAAGGCTGAAGGCTCCCTTTGGGGGAGGGTGTGCTTCATTACCAATTATAAATAGTGTTTATTACATCTTATTTGAATGAAACATGTACCCCTAAGAGTGAGATACTGGACCTATTTGAAAATTATATTTCCATTGACTTCTGCTAGATCTAAAATTTCATACAAAGTCTAACCCAGCTTTTTCCCCCCCGTTGAGTAAGTTCTATTGAAACCTGTGATAGAAACTTTTCTACATGAAGCCAATGGGAAGATGTCCACATTCTGTGGAACCTTAATGAAATTCCATAAGGGTCCACAGGTTCATGCGCTTATATATTTTAGAATAGCTCTCTGATCCAAGAAAATAATATTGCCTCTTTTTTGCCGTTAAATAATTTTGAGGCAAAAAGAACATGTGGTTCTAAATTGCTTTTAAAAACTCAAAATAATTTATCAAAATGGCCTCATATGTTTTCTCACATGATAAAACTAGTCAAAAAAGAGAAAGTAAATGGAGTTACAGCAGTATATGTCAAGTGTTTTAATGTTCTATATTCATGTGGTTTTAAGATTATAAAAGGCTACACAAACACAAAATTAATCATAAGCTCTGAGCAATTGAGGTCAAAAAAGAAGTCATAAATTTGTTAGAAGTTCAACTGACTTTCTAGAATAAAAACAATGCAATACATGTTATAAAACTTGAAAAGGACTATCTGCCATGTGAATGCTGTAATGATTACTTTGTCTTCTAAAACTGTCTTCATCAGCAAGTATGATGAATGTTTGAGTGAGCATGTTAAAGCATCCAGAGTCTTGTCAGCATTTCAGTATTCTCCTTGTGCAATCTCAGTGCTTTCCCTAACTTGTTGTGGGTTTTTTTTTAATACGAAGGAGAGGAGATGCACGAAAGAAAAAATGAAGGCCAAAAGAAAATATTAATTGCAGCAGCTGGAATAAATTATGACCAGTCAAGATGGCTTGGAGGTTGGGGACACATGAAGCTTTAAGTAATTTCAAGGCTATGACAGATTTTGAGGACAGAGCAGCTAGAGCCTTTCCCATTGTGGATACCATTTTAATATATTTCGATTAGGTTTTGCATTTTCTGTATTCAGTGCAGTGAACAGATTAAACTTTTTCTGTGAAATGAAAATGTTGATAAAACCAGAGGAAAACAGAGGCAGTATCTGTATGTTACACAGGTAAATAATTTTTCCTTGATTAGACAAGTAGTCCTGACCTATCCAGGACATAGAATTATTGCAGTAGAAGAGACTGGTTTTAATATGCCAGTTGTACAGTTCAACTAAAACTAGTGGGCTTAGTTACTATGTGTCGTGGTTTAACCTGGCAGGCAGCCAAATACCATGCAGCCGCTCACTCACTCTCCCCCGCCCCGTGGGACGGTGAGAGAATCGGAAGGGTAAGAGTGAGAAAAACTTGTGAGTTGAGATAAAAACAGATTAATAGAACAGAAAAGGGAGAGTAATAATGATAATGATAAAATATACAAAATAAGTGATGCACAATGCAATTGCTCACCACCCGCGCTGACCGATAACCAGGTAGCAATCGGTACTTCCTGGATCACGCCTACCATTTATATACTGAGCATGATGTCACATGGTATGGAATACCCCATTGGCCAGCTGGGCTGGCTGTCCTGATTATGTTCCCTCCCATCTTGTGTACCTAGTTCAGTCAGTAGGCATGGGAGCTGTCCTTGGACTAGGAGGGCACTTAGCAACAACTGAAAACATCAGTGTGTTATCAACATTCTCCTCATACTAAATCCAAAACACAGCACGAGGAAGAAATTTAACCCCATCCCAGCTGAAATCAGGACAGTATTCAAGCATTGGGATACATATTTAGCA
>NW_009234848.1:2937-36937 GCF_000690835.1 Fulmarus glacialis | reverse complement strand
AGGGTGCACTTGATCCCACCGTCTATGTCGTTGATGAAGATATTAAATGTCAGTAGGAAAAAGAGATACAGTCTCCTGAAGGCTATTTGAATAACTACAAGAGCATTTCTGAGCCGGGAGTTGAGCAGAGTTTTCACACCAGCCTCTAATAAAGATGGGGCATTAGGAAAACGCAAGGATGGGGCTGATATGTAGCAAGAAGCAGCTAGTATTGGGGAAAGGATATATTTTAACCTAAGATACTGGCTAATTTTTTGAAAACGTGTGCCCACATAGCAACTAGCCATAAATAAATATTAATATTAGCTCAGTTGTCTCTTAATACAAAGGACACAAGTGCTGGAAGCTGAGGTTCATGGGTTTATCTTCACAGGAGATCACAATTCCTGAAAGCCCCGAAATCTGGCACCTACGTAGAACTAGTCTGCTTTGTGACAGCTCCTTTCAGATTCTGCTCGCCTAAAAAGCATCAATTTATTTCATTTGTCTTTTCATTGCTCTGTCAATTCCAAAAGTTCGAAGGAACTGGAGCTTCGTGCGCGCGGGGGGAGCTGATGGATTGACAGCGACGTCTTGTACTAATAATCCCCTGAGCAAGACAGCCTCCAGGGGAAAAACATCTAAACTAACACACTCAGCAAGAGTAGAAAGAGATTAAAAACATGCAAATCATTGTTATATGATTACTTGGTTTTTTTCCATCTCTCCTCCAGGCAACTGTCTCCTATGCTCTGTTGAAAAATGGGTCCGCTCCACCTGTGGACCTTGCTTCGTTATCTCCTGAGGTTTGTGTCTCTGCTCAGCGTCGGAAAGTTGGACATTAGAACACATCTCCGGAGGGAACTCCAACATCATCCTGGCTCATTTTGAACAGAGATCTTTCCCTTATACTCTAGATCTGCTTATTTCGTGAAAAAGGGATCAAAATCAGTTCTGAACGCTTCCCACCAAGCTCACACATACATTGAATACTTCCACCGACTTTCTCATGTTGCTCTGGACTTCTGCCATAAGCGTCTGCACCCTGATACATTTTCTTAACTGTGAGTAAATGTACTGGGTTACACAATTATTTATTTTAATTACCACTTTATAGTATTGTGTGTTACTCAATAGTAATAGTAAAAAAAATTTTCTCTGTGGCACTACAGACTGCATCAGGACTACCAGCTCTGGAGACTGTATGCATCTCAGAGTGTAACATTTCTATCTTTGCCAGCACAGAAACATATTCAAACCTCCACAAATAGTCAAATGACGGTGCAGAAAGCACACAGACAAAGAAACAGTTTCTCAACAAAGTGGCAAATCTGTTTGAGAAAAGACCTTAAGGAATTTCTCCTGAAGATCAGCATCTTTCCACCCACTTGGTAAAACTACATTATACATCTGCTGAAAAATTATATTAATAAAGTCAGACCTTGGGGAAGGGGCTACCAGAGTCTGTTTGGCTCAGCCAGTGTGGTGGCACTCCGTTTGCAGGGAGAGGCGATGTTCACAGCACCGGGAACACACCCTCAGTACCTGCACATCACCCATCAATCCACAAAATTCTTGCCAAACAGTAAAGAAAAACAAACCAAAGTGCAGCAGGCCTGTTGGCAGCACTCGTGGCACAAGTTCTTGGAGAAACCAAGGCAGGAGCTTGTGCAGACCCCAGGGGAAGGAGAGGGAGGCGTGTGGCCGAGACCCTGTCCCACCTTGCAGAGAGGTTGGCAAAGCAGCATGGAAGAAAATGGTCTCAGGGCTGCCAGTGGCCGTTAGACAGCCATGTCCCCATCTTCCCCTGTCCTCAGTGCTGGTGGAGGGCAGGAGGCAAAGGCAGGATGCAGCTGGCTGTGTCTGCAGCATGGCCAGGGCATCTCCATTCTGATGGCCAGGGAAACATGTCCACCCTGATGGCCAGGGAAAATCCTCCATATGGATGGCCAGGGAAACCTCTCCATCCTGATGGCCAAGGAAACATCTCCATCCTGATGGCAGCTCAAGAGGGCTGTTGACTGGGGAACTGTCTGCTAGGGCCACCAAATTTGCCCATCACCATTGCTCCTCAGAAACACCAGTCTGGGACAGCAAGGGTGTCCCCCTGTGCCCGGGGGGGGAACACCACAGAGGTGAAGGTTGGGTGGGCATGGCAGGGACGGCCACCGCTGCAAGTCGCAGGCAGCTGGTGAACGCCCCTCTCCTCCGCAGGCAATTCCCAGCACAAGCGGTTCCTCATGCTTCTTCACAAGCAGAAACCTGGCAGCTCTCAGCACCTTGCTGCTGCAACCTGAAAGAGGCACCGAGATGCTCCAACAGCTGCTGCTGGCCCCGGCCGTCAGCCGCTTCAGGGCTGTAACACAAGGCATTTTGCTGGTACAACTGAGAAGCATAAAATCTAACCAGGGCATCACTTAGGGCTCGATGGTACCAGGTAGCTTTCCTTTGGCTTCAGATGTCAGGCTCCAGCAAACTGCACTGAAAATCTTGGATACATACTGGGAAAATCCAAGTTATACGCTGTGCTGTAGAAATTGTTTGGCAGCCAGGACCTGGAAGTCCTTCCTCAATGCCACAGCATCCACTGCTCATCTGGCTCGCACTAACGAACCTCAGCCATTGCCTGAGCTATCCACTGTCCCCACCACAGTGGTCCTTTGCAACTCTCCATTTGCATTCTTTCAGAGGGCTTTCTTTCTTTCTTTCTTTTTTTCTTTTCAAGAGAGTAATTTCTTCTTCTAGCTTTTCTTTCACATGAAAGGTCATTTTTCTTTCTAAACACATTTGTTTGTTGCAAACAGTTGCCAACACTTCTGCTTTTTTTTTTGTTTATGAGCGATGGAGTGTCTTTTTTCCTGGTTTTCCCTGTTATTCTTCTCTTTAAAATCTTAGTGAAATTTTCACAATATTTTTACGCTACTGAAACCCAGGGCTTGGAAGCAGGGCACTATATAGATTTCCATCTCAAAGTGGGGATTCTTTAGAAAAAAGAAATAGAAAAAGGCCATCACCATTAAGTCTGTTTTAAACAATTCCCAAACTCTGATCTCCATGAAAATCAGACTTTCCTTGTAGTCAATTAAGATTTCCCTCAGCAAAATGACAGCAGTGCAATGAAGGAGATTATTTTGTTACAAGAACATGAAGTATCCAGGCAAGCCAAAGGTAGTGTCCTCTGGTGACACCCGAATTGCAGATCCTTACATGTCCTTTTCTCTGTGCAGAGGAAGGAAGGATCCTAAGATCTGGGGCTGGCTTAGGATTTGAGGACTGGTGGAGCCTCTGCTCTTAAAGAAAATCTTTCCTGATGCTGGAAGTGCAGGGGGTATGGGATCTGAAGGCAGAACTCTTGCCCCTGACACTCCCCTGCATGAAACATGCCACCTCCGCTCCATCACCCAATGGTGCCTTTCAAGGGCATTAAAGTGCATTCAAAGAAAAAAGACACGTGCCCCAACAAAACCAGCACCAGAGATGTTCTCTGGCACTCAGAGGTGCTGGGGAGTCTGGCCCCCCTCAGCAAGCAGTCCACAACAAGCAAGAAACTCTCTCCCCAGCCCATGTACACATCCAGGTACCCATGTACACATCAGACGATGCTTACCTTTCCTACACATTGCTCCTTACATTTCTAAGCAAATCACTGAGAAAACCACAGTGCAGTTCCTATTTCATTCATCAAACAGGGGCAAAAAAATCCCAGTGACACACAGAGACGCAGACTGAGTTTATGCATAAGCTGGCATAGAAAAGGTAACCTCTGTACCGTAAGAGCTGGATGGAGTATATGTACGTGAGTGCTCCAGAGTGTGCACAAAGCCAAACCACCACCTGCCAGGACAGTCATACACTGTCATCCAGCAGGCAGGATGCCTCTTGATAGAAACTACCTGCTTTAAATAGACTTTGAACCAAAGCTGTAGTGTGTTTCTGAAGGCTAAATGTATCAGTAAGCTGGCTGAAGCTACAAAACACAGTCGGACAATGAAGTCTTGTTTTTCTCCTGCTATTGGTACCAGTCCTGCTTTGGTTCACAAGTGCTTTCAAAACTTTATCATTTCCAGTGTCTCTAGTTTTGAGGTCTAACTTTGATCTTGATGACTTGGGAGAACTGATTTTGTGACAGGGAAAGATGCGTACTGACGAAAATGAGGTCCCTTCATAGAAACAGCTAAAAATGAGGCTGCCCAAACATTATTGCTCACTTCTGCCCGCTGGCAACTTCATACACTGCAAAGGGGTTACAGGGATGTGACAGTCTCACTGTCCAAGGACAGCCTTACCACCACGATCCGGGCCATGAACCTCTCCAATGTTCATGTCTATTCCAAGGCTGTGACAGCACTTCTGGATACCCAGACTATGAACAAAGAGAAGTATCTTGTTGATGAATTCATCACCTGCAAGCGTTCAGCTTTCACTGTGTTGCAACAACAACCACTGAGTGCCATGTACTCAGTGGGAATGTCTTTGTCAACAAGAGAAGATTTAATAAGGCAACCAGAACTGTTCTTCTTCCACTGATAACAGCCACAGCACCGGCAGAGCTGGTGAAACCCTTGGTGGGACTCATCAGATGACATTTAGCTGTCCCCTGCGCACACGTCTCTATCTGAGCCACTTTTCTAGACTTTCTTTATACCAAATGGAGAAAAATTGGCACTTTTGAAGCATGATGCATCTCTTCCTGAGGATGATGCCTAAAGCAGATCCCTTGAATTGCACCGTAGAAGTGGCTATTTCTCTCTGTTAAATCTAAAGGGAGTCTACGCAGTGTCCCACATCAGCTGAGATGAACTGCACACCATCCACACCAGCTACATGGCCAGAATCACTTTGCTTGTCAACGCAACACAGCCATCTGCGTCCTTGTAACGGGAAATCTCACAACATTTTAAAACTGGATAGAAAGAAACCACACATCAAATCTAAAATGCAGGAACAGATACTGCAGGATACATTTAATTTCTGAAACTGGAAACATGGTCAGGACGCTGGAGCTAACGGTGCACCGGGTGAATTTAATGGCTCCAGTTGAGCAGAGCCCAGGATTAGCTGCCATGGGAAAGGTGGCTGCCTTGGCTCCCAGTGGTTTCTGCGGGAGAGGCAATGCCAAGATTTTTCAACCAGTTCTTCCATTTGGTGGTATCCAGCTTGGGAAACCCAAGAAAGGGTAGATCTTTAAGAAGTACAGAACTTCTTTTCTGTGGAAATCACTTTACGATATTTTTAGGATCAACAACCAAAAAGCAGACACCCACATTGTTGCTAACACTGAAAATATTGCTGTGGGGTGGAGGGTTTTGTTTGGCGGAAGAGGATGTGCATGGATGAGGGGATGTGCGTGGTGCAACGGTACAGCCCCAGTTGCCCACCCTTGACCCCATCCATCAAGTTTTGGCACCCAAACTTTCAGTTGCAGCGTTTTCTGATTTAAACCCCAAAGCAGTCACCAAGAGGGAGGCCACTTAGACGGGCACTAAGTCTGCACATACTATTAAGCCGTCCTTCCTCCCTGAATCTCAGCTTTCTTCCCAAGCAGCAGTACAACAGCAGTTCCTTACCCACCCTAAACTACACGCACCCAGCCCACCTGCGAAACCTGCCCTGCCAGGAGCCACCACCGACCCCAAGCATCAGCCGGTACCCCGAACTGCAGAACTATCTCTCTTCCTCCACAGAAGTCGATTTGAGATGGATCTTTGAAAGGCTGAAAGGAGTGGTATTTGCAGCAGAGCAGCTCACTACCAGTAAGCAATTGTGGCGCAAGATGTAAAATGGCCCCTCCTGGGGTTTAGCGATATCCCGCACCTGTACAGAGGGACTGCACCAGCCCGGGAGGAGGAGGAGGGCGAGGAGGGGAGGCCAGGTACACCCCACACCCGGCTGGCCCTACCACGAGAGGCAAGCTGTTATTTTGGCAATGCTATGGTCTGCGGTGGTGGGGGGTGGTTGGGTCTGTTACCACGTGAAATTGCACGCGGAGACACAAACACTTTCTCCACAACTCCAGCAAGGTTAATTTGCCGTCATCAAATTAACTCCTCTGCAGGGAAAAGAGGAGAAAACTCACATGTAGGGACAAATTGCATTAGGTTTATCTACTGGACTTCATAAAGAAAAATCCCTCTCTAAGCAAAACCGTCTTTGTAGAGAGCCAAGTGCCACTGGAGGCATGCATCGCTGGCACGTCTCGCCAGCAGCGTGGCTCCAACACTGCATCCACGGCCCCTGCCTTCCCTCCCACACCATCACCCGCTGCGGCTTCTCCGAACCCTGCCCTGTGCCACCAAGGTTGCCACACATTTTCTCCTTCATTTCACTCTATTAAAGCACTAATTGATTGACCAGATCATGAAAGCCCAGATCTCTCCCCCGGGACGCTGTTGCATTTGCAGTGTCAACTGCAAACAAGATTACGGATGGGCAGTTTTGCAGAGCAACTCATTAAAGCATCAGCAGCCGTGCCAGGAGGACGAAACCGCTGTGTCCCATCCCAGTCATGACCCTCCGCTATCCTGCGTTCGCAGCCGGCTCTGAACCCCCCTTCACCTCCCTGAGCCCCCCTCCCCAGCCAGCGCCAGATGCAATACTGCACAGCTGTGTGTGGCCCTTGCTCTATTTTTCCTGCATCCAGGGAACAAAATGTGCTTTGGTGCACGCTGCTGGGCTTGGTGGCTCAGGAGCACAGGGGTTTCTGCTGTCTCTGGCCTGTCCCTGGCTATCCCAATTTCCTCGCATAGGGGTGCCGCAGGATCTAGCTTTGGCTGTACCTACTCATCCACCAAAGATCATAAAAACCAATGTATTCCTCCTCCTGAGCAAAGGTACGTGGAAGCCTGGAGAGACGAAAAAGGTTTTCCCAAGCCCAGAAAACACGAGCAGTTGCTGAGCGGCTCCGTTCGCAGGACCTGCCTCCCCAGTCCTCCGTCTGTCCCCCCCCAAACTGCGGAGACACCTCTACAGCAGAAAAATGAGATCTCTGAGCAGCATCTCCCCAGCCTGAAGCATCGCGTTGGTATTCTGGTCTTCCTGCTCCTGCAAAGCAGCCTTATTTATTCCAAACCAACCAGCCTCCCCCTGAACACCAGTGAATTATACTGGGTGATATCTAATGAGACGAATGGGCACCATGTCTGAGCAGATGATACAGTGCCGTCCCTTCATGCAAGACAAAGCTTCCAGATATCCTTGCACAGGCAATGCATTAGCGCTGGCTGAAATGATGTTCCCTGCAGCTTCCACATGCATACAGTAAAGAGAGAGGGAAAAAAATAGCAGGCAGCGCTTTGCCTCTCAAATGATCACCATACAAAGTATTGACTTTTCAAAATAATCTCATCAGTGCTGCTGGGTACAGAATTTATTCTGCACCCAATGCTGATGCCTCCCTGTTTAACCATTCAAACTTGTCCTGACTTCAAAAAGCATTTTAGCCAAGACAGAGAGGTTTATTTTAATTAAAAGCCTATAATCCAAGATGATTATTACTTCTGTTCCTGTTGCTTACCCCCAGGGACTGGAGATCCACTACACTCTGTCCTGTGCAAATTATTTAACACTTGTTCCTGAAGGTCTTTGCACTTAGAAACAATCTGGGCAGAAATTGTAAATGAGCATGAAATCCCAGTTTCTCCCCTGCCTTTTCGTCCCTCTCTCTGGCTCAGAATGGCAGGGCACAGTGGACAGATTTGAAGTCTATTTGCCAAAACCAGTAGCTAATATTTACCAGTACCGATGTTTGTCTTTTCTGTAATGCTCTTGATCTAAATACCTTTACATTGGAAATGCCTCAAAACTCACTTGTACAGAACAGAGCCCTCAGCGCGCAACTGGAACCAGACTCATATTCCCTGAGCTCTGGAAAAACAAATTCTCATGCTTGAAAATTGATCAAATAGATCTCTCTGACCATGCAACGGCTACTGCATCACTGCAAAAACACTAGTGGACACACTAAAGAAAACCAGCTTCAGGACAGTAAGTGCTCAGAGCTGCTCAGAGAAGGCGGGCAGACAAAGGCGAGCGATGGGTGGTCACTTTTTAAAAGATACAGAGGGAAAAAGATGGAGAGGGAAGGGGCAGACACCCTGCGAGAGACCATGGGAGGTCCAACACCTTTGTGCAGGGCCAGGCTCAGATCCTCCCACTGGCTTCCAAAACAGAGTTCAACAGGTACTCCCAAAATCTCATCTATGCTCTTTTTTTCTTTACATTTTGTTTTGAATAAATGCAGACCCTGTGGAAGCAGCCAAAGGGGATCTTTGCGTTGTTGCTGCAAGCTTGCCGTTGTTGCTTTCCAAGTTTGCCCCAAACGAGGAAAATGGGGCTTCATCAGATGCTTCCAGACTTCAAACTCCTCCTGACCGTGATCCTGCATGCTGAGGACTGGGTAATGGTTACCAGGCAGCTGTGTATTTAAGAAAAAATATTTAAGACTGTTTAAGACTGTCTTAAAAATTTAAGACAGTTAAAGATGTCTGTGCAGCATACACGTTACTTCCATTTGCACACAGTTGGCATGAGGATGAGAAAAACATTTTGAAACAGAGCAGGAGGCACCCGGGGATGTTCTCTGCAAAACGGTGCTTGGTGTGCGCTGCATCTCACTCAGGAAAGACAGACTTTCTGAGATGGAGGAGAGTCCACATTTCCTCAGCTCTCCTGATATCGTTGGTCTATATCGACTCGGCCTGAAATAGAATTTGCAGGGATGATTTTTCCCTCACCCTAAACACCTCCCTTCCTGGCTGAGGGACCACAGAGAGCCATTCTAACTGGAGCAGAACTGATCGCCAGTACCCGAGAAAACAAGAGTCAGCTGCCTTAAACACACACCGATACGACTCAATTTAAAGCCCTCATGGGAAATCAAGGAAGGAAAATATATCTGAGAGACCTTCCTTGTCTCTAACACCTGACAACACTCAGGTCTCGGCCGAAACCTGCTTCTCCCAGGCTGGCCATCGCTCTTTAGGCAACACATACGACAGGAGGGATGTACCCTTTCCCTATTATTTCAAGCCTGCTGCTTCCACGCATGATCCCTCTCTCTCCTCCCTATTCTTGCACTGTTTCTACCCCTCCCCGTCTCCTGCAGCCCCACTGCTGTTGTTGGAAGATCCTTCCCCTCTGCAGCTTCTGCCATCTGGAACCGCCTTCCTGTATCCCACCAACTCACTCCCAGCTTCGTCTGCAAATGCATCTCCAGGCCCTTGCCTGTTCCTTTGAATTCCTCTCTCCTTCTGCTGCTGTTTATTATTTAACTCTGTCATTGCATTATTTAAAGCGTTATTAAGGCGCGCTTGGAACAGAGTCTGCACAGAAGTGTCACAGTATAGAAAGCTGGACCCTCGGCAAATATACCCTGACAGTTGGAAGGAAGCTTTTGGATGGAAGAAGAGGAGGCATTTTCTGGATGCCAACATGGATTTTCTCTCCCCCTGGGACCGATATAAGAGCCTCTTCAAGATGCCTTTTGCTGCCTGCAGCTTTGGGGTGAGGTTTCCTGGTAGCATTGCCCGGCCAGCTGACACCAAGGCAGAGTTGTCCCCTCTTGTCCCACCCTTCCTGCCCTTGTCACCTAGCACCAGTCACAACTACAGGCTTGTGGGCACCATGCCCTCCTTAAAATCATTCCTTGGGGATGACTACAGGGGTGAAGTGCTCTATCAGCAACCCAAAACTCATCCCCCTCTCCCTGCCATTCCTTTCCAGCAAAAGTGAAAATTGCACATCAAGGGGATATGGGAAACACAGCCAGGCCCCGATTCCAAAAAGGGCTTTGTTTCAAATCAGATGTAATCCCGCAGGAGATAATGCAGATGCATAAATGCTTTGCTTAAAGATGAGGTGACTTATGGCCCTGCAAAGGGCTCGGGTAAAGCCAGCTAGGAATGGGCAAAGGGAACCTGTTCCCTGAATGGCACTTCCCTACATGGTTTTATCCTTGCTTTTTCTTGAGGAATAAACAGCAAAATTACTGTATTCTTCAGGAGCTCTCCTGCCCCAGGAGAAATGAAATGTGAGATGAAGCCTTCTTTTCAAGGGCTTTGAAATCCAAGGAAGTGCTATGTAAAGAGATGTATTTTTACCTTTACAAGTAAAAGACCATAAATTTTTTTTCCGAGGCCCTGGAGCACTTGTGCAATTCAGTCAAAGCTTCGCTGCTGGTGGACAACCCCCAGAGCTGTCCCTTCCCACCGTGGGGACGGTTACCTGAAGTCTCTGCACTCTTTTCTCTCGTCCCACCGCAGCCGGGACAGGTACAAGGGCCATGGTGGCTGCTGCATGAAAGAGCAAGGCGAAAGCTGAGTCCAGGAGTCCTGCTGCTCTAAAACCAGAGCACACGTCCTCCCTTCCTCGCTTCCTCTGAGCAAAGCCACTGCAGGCATTTACGTGGGCTGAAGGGTCACTAAATGGCAGCGGGTTAACCTGTGAGCTGAATTTTAGGGAGGGCTCCAGACTTCTCTGTTTGCCCATTGAACTTGATTTTCCCAGCGCGTATTTTTGCTTCTTGAATGGCCCTGGTGAGCCCAGTCTCGCTGGGGGTCAGTGGGACGGGATGGTGCTTCCTCCTCTCCCCGTTGCTCACATGCTGAGATGAGGTTTGCAAGATGCAACGGAGGCAATAAAACATTCGTGACTGCCACAGTCCTGCCCTTCGTCATGCGAGTTCAGCTCTCGCATCCTCCCAGATACGCTACGAACCACCGCGGCTTCACCAACGCCAAACTCTTGCTTTGACGATCGAACACGAGCATCCAGACGAGGATTGCCAGGGTTATTTCTATCACATGCCAGGAGGCCAGGAACAAGTTTTTTAAAGACTTCTAAAAGACTTTTACAAAACTCCACCCCATTCAGTCTGGACAGTGCTGGAGGGTAGTAAAAGAAGACAGAAATGCTTATATCCAGGTTTGACTCTTTTGATTCACATAAACTTAGTAACAGCCGAAGTTTATTAGCAAGCAAAGGCTATTGGATGATCAACTAAATGAGCAGTAATCTCACAGGCAGCCACACATTTAATCCATTGGCAAAAAATGTGCAGCACTGTGTTTTGGGAGATTTTTAATCCCCACCATAACAGCCTGGACTGTCCTTGCTTTTCCAGGAAGGTCTAATGCTGTTTAAAACCACACTGCACGACAGACGTGAGGCAGCTCCTGCTGCCAGACCTGCCTCCCCTCCGATGCCTGAAACCGTCAGGACCAAACTACCCCAGGGCAGCACCATGGGTAAAACTTGCACTGGAATAACATCGTTATCCTCAGCCTCAGACCTGAATTAACCACAGAAGCACCGATCAGACGTCACCTGCATGGCACACCTCACTCTGCTTGGAGCATCCCTCCGCCACAGCCAAGGGACCTTGAACAGAGGCACATTTCTGAGAGCAGCCGGACAGGTTCAAGGTTCCTGACTCAAAAGACTCATCGAGAAAAATGTTCTTCTCTTCCAAAAATGAATTCCAAAATGCTCCCAAACATGTTGCACAAATAACTGGTGCTTTGTTGTGTTCAACTGCAGTTCATCCACAGTAAATGCTTTACCTTCCTCCCGCACAGGGCTTAGCTGAGAGCAGGTCCCTCCAGCAACACGGGATCGTCTTACACAGCACACAATGAGAGAGACCCCAGTAGCCTTTACACAAGCATTCACGCTCAGCAAAACATCTTGTGCTCCTCAACAAATCAATTCTGGAAGCTATTGATAGTTGGCTAAAGTTGCATTTAAAAAACTGACCACTTACCTGCCAGAATATGCTGTCTATTGTATTTCCCAGAAAGCCATCTCTGCCTTCCGATGATACCAGCTTAGGTCCCAGAATAGTCATAAATTCATCAAAATCAACCTGGCCATCCCCTGGAATGAAAGAAAAAAATCAATGTTTTCACTGAAGTACCACTTAGTGCCAATGTCCAACATGCCGCTCTGGATCTGCTACACATCATGGACCCATACATGCACTATGGCACCTCCTACATCAACCTCATGGTGACTACGGACCCAAATTTGTTGTTATCCCAATGAATGGCCCGTGTGGTGGTGTAGCCACACCTGAAGACAGGACCAGGTGATGCACAAATAGAGATGAATAGGTCATTCCCCAGCCCCAGTTCGTAGGCAGGTCACTTCTCAAAAAAACAACTTTGGCAGGAGGGCAGCAGCCATCAGCACGGCCAGGGCTCTTCCCCTGTGCAGACACAGCTGCCAAACAGCCAGGTCTCTGCAAAACTTTTACAGGGCCAACCCCATCCTCCAGAGGAAGGGAGTACACGCAGAGGGAAGAGCCAGACTGTTGCGAATCCACACAGCGTTTCATTTCAGTTTTCCATCAGCATCCATCTCTTAAAAGCCCTGTGCGCTCAGCATGCAGAGCAGGCAGTGTAGACACAGCTTCAGTGCCATTAGCAGGAAGAGGAGACTGTTCCTGCCATTAATGAACCGAGCCTATGCAGTCCCAAGCCCCTCCAGTATATTGTATGTTTTGTAAATGAGGCATGTGGCTGTTTGAAGTATATCTGAGCATTGTATCAAATATTACTTTTCCCTCGGAGAACTTCTGCGATGCTTAATGAAAATGGCAAAAAAGGGAAATTCGTGCCTGTTGAAGGATCTTAAAAATACCTGCTTCTCTGAACAGCGGAGTTCAATGCCTATATGCCCCTCCTTTGTCTATCAGCCCGTAGACATATCCTCCTACATATTATTAGGCCAACTGACATGGGTGATATATTAGCCCTCCTTCAAGCCTGGAAACAGAATCAGCAACTATAAGACTTCTTGGTTGTTTTTTATTCAAATTCAGCTAGAACTGACTGCATCCACCTCTCCATGTAGTTGCTGTTGCTAAATTATTAGGTGTAAGAAGTGTCTAAAACCATCAGATTAAAGCAGATCAATGCAAGGGCTACTATTAAAATGTCACTATTGACTGCAGTACCTCCAGCAGCCCTGCGTGACAGCTTTACCACGTGCACTGCATGCTGCTGCTATCTCTCGTTTTTATTATATTTCATATGCTTGATCTGAGCATATGCACCACTGATTGGAAATCTCTCCATGTCCTTATCTTCACAGAAACACAATGTGAAAATAAGCAGAGTCAAAACGCTCATTTGCCATAATAGTGATCTCTATTCACTAGCTCTGCCTGTAATTTCTTGAAGACAAGAGTGAATATCCTAGGGGTGAGCCAGCGACAGGGGCTCTGAAAGGAAACTCAGCAGGGATTCATAATAGCTTTGATCCCGTAATGTGCAAGAAGATTCCATCCAACTGCTAAAGTTGCTCACACCTTCAGGGCTCAGCACACGCTGAAGGGCTTTGCAGGGCTGGAGCGGGCTGAGCACTTGCAGGATGGAGCTCATTTCTGGGACAGCTTAATAAGCAGAAAAGGAAAGGGGTGGGCACCCCATCACTTGAAAAGCCATTCTTTAAAACATTTATGGGCTATGAAAAAATGTGTTCCTTCTGCTTCCCCATGGGAGGCATCAGTTTATGACATCAAGTCGGATTGTATCAGTCACAGCACGTTGGATCATGTTGGGGAAGGTAATGCAAGGTGACAGTGGATTCGGGGCAGTGTATATTGCAGCACATCACTTCAAGGGAAAGGCAGCAACAAAACCATACACCATGATGCAAATTGGGTTAAAGAAATTAGCCAGATTAGCAAGAAAACAATTTGCATATTAAAGACATTCTAGTACCTGCCTGTGCATATATTTAGTCTATCCATATGCGACCCCAAAATATTGAGTTATTCAGTTTGCGTTTTCCACAATGTCATTTCATCCACAGAGGAGAGGCAGGACTTAGTCCTACATATGACTCACGAGAAAGCGGGTGCCAGGACTCCTGGGCTCTGTGTCTGACTCAGAACAAGACTTTGGGCAAACCCGTGCTCATGACTTCGCTGTGCCTTTGCCAGGGATCATAACTAACTTCACAGGGTTTAATTATCAGCTTAATTATAGCATTTTCCACAACCTCAGAAGAACGATGCCATTACAAAATGCATTATCCCCTTATCGACTGCTTTTTCAATTAAAACTGTTAACTAGCAAGGAAACTAGACCCCAAAACATTTTGCCTGGTGGAAATATCTCTTTAACATCCGTTTTAAGTTGCAGAAAACAAACCTTCCTGCCATAAGGATCTCAGGAGAACGCAGCATCATAATATCAAGAAAGAGAACTCACAATTTTGGTTGAAAATTCCTTTTATAGTATTCAACAGCCAGGAGAGAAATATTATAAAAACCAACACAGAGGCTCCAAGATGCACCCAGTGCAACTCTGCATGGTTGCAAGGTGAAAATGTACAGGGTTGCTCTCTACAACCACGGCGTAACAGGTAATGCCCAATACCCACATCGCCTCTAGCATCTACGAGTGTTCAGGCCACCCATCAGCTCCTGGGAGCACTCAGCTTGAAATTTGTGTGGGGTACAGTCAAAAGATGCCTTCCTCCTTCTCCAAGTCATAGTCACGTACGCGGTGCGCTGCAAGCTGATGTGCAATGCACACATCAGGCATCTGTTCGAGAATCTGCATTGGAGGCAAATCAAACACCGCGCATGTTTGGCTTTGCTGTGCCTACAGATGTGCTCCTCGCCCGGGAGTAGTTGATATTCAGAGCGAGCGATGTGCGGCTTATTCAGAAATGAACTTTTAGTTGGGCTTAAGGGATGGGAAGAAGGGAGGAAAACGCTAGGCTGGAGCATGTGTGCTGTCTACACTGCTCCCACCTTCTCTTGCTCCTTTCCACGAGCCATCCAGCAAGCCCCGAACAACACTGCTGTCAGCAGCGACCACACAGCCCCAATCCCTCACCGTCCCCGGGGGCCAATTTATAATGTGTGCGGTGTTCACAACCTCCCCCCACCTTCTGCCTCCAAGCTCACGTTAACTACTTTAGCAAGAACTCATCACACTGAAGGAAAACAACCTCGTCAGGAGGGACGGAGCACAAGCAGGGGAAAAGTTACGGCCAGGACGGAGCGGGCTGTGCTCCCCGTCCAGCTATTCTCCTCTCCCTGCTCCCACCAGTTACAAATGCAGACGGGGTTTATAAACCTGAGCTATGCTGAAGTCCCTGATTGATGAGGGCACTCACACACTGCAATAACTTATTTACAAACTGGGAGGGCAGGGAAACCTCGAGGCACGGCGGTGCGGGTCAGCTGGGGCAGGGGAAGACCGTCAGGTGGCAAAGTGGGTGAGGACCACAGGGATTCCGGGCAGGATGCGATCCAGATGCCACCCCATCCCTGCGTTACCACCCATCAGCCAAGGGACAGTCACTGCTTCTGTGGATGATCTTAGCAAAACACCAGAGCTGAGCTTAACCCCTGGTTTTAATCCACCTAAAACATTTATTTATTTACTTACAGTTATGCCCTAACATTTTTCTTTCCCATAATGCTTCCTCTTAATCCTGGCATTGATGTCAAAGAGTCAGAAGGGGGTTAGCAGTCATGTGGCTGAACCTCGCATGACTGAAACCATGACTCAGAACATCGCTGGCCACATCATCAGAGACAAATCAGATCTGCTTATCGTTACTAGTCCGTTAGCATCACCCTGGCGCTAAGTGCTTCCAGATACCCACAAAGGTTTGCTCCCTGCAAGACACTCTCTCAGTTCTGACAAAAACCAGGCAAATGTGATAATAAAAAGGAATAGCAACTAGATGCACTGTCAACAGCCCCAGGAGCAATCGTGTGAACCTGGCTAATTGCTCCAGCGCAGAAAGAGGATGCTGAAGGCACCCAGCAACATCTTTGGGTCCTCTGGGAACCTTTTCAGTGCCCAAAGACCATGTGTGGCCAGCAAGAGGTCCTGGACCTGCCAAAGTCACAACGCACACTGTTCACTCACTGGGTGCAGAAAGACCTTGGGGATAATTTCAGTTTGAAGAGCTGCAGCGTCAATGTTTGCCGTGCTGTGAGCTCAGTTTGGCCACCACCGTGGACCTCCTCAGAGCTACAGCAGGGAAACATCAGGCCCTGCATCACGTTCAACATGCACTTATGCCAAGCACACCAAAGACAATGGAGCGGCAGCTAAGAGCAGCATGGAGCTGGGAAACCAAGCTCTTTTCCAGCTCTCCCAGACACTGCAGCCCAAGGAAATTTGCTTTGGACATGACAGCCCCAAAGAAGGGGTGTCTGCACCTCCGAAAAATGGCCATTAGTTCTTCTAAATAAACCAATGAGATGTGGAAAAAGGAAAAGCACTAATGACTTAACATATAGGGGAGCCTGTAAAACTACGACTGCACTCCCAGGGAGCAGACTCTGCGTTGGACATGTAGGTTGGGGGGAGCCAAAGGAGCCTTCAGCACTTTTGAAGGGGGATTTACTCTCCTAAGCTACTTGCTTTCAACCCCAGTTCATGAATATTGGGGTTGTGCTTCCAGATGCCCAGGCCAAAGAGGTTTCAAGGTTCTATCATTTGCTCTTGCTGGAGGTGCTGTGCTCACTGGTGCATCAGAGCTGAGCACAGAAGATCACAACCCTCTCTTTAAGCCAATGGACTTTCAGCTCCAGTCCAAGGATTTTGTCTTCCCTCAGCCCCCATGACTTTAATGAAGAGGAGAAGGGAAGGTTGTATTTGCTGGAGGAAGTTTAGCAGGAAAACCTTGAGCATTTGAGGGCAGGCAGAGCTCTGCAGTCGCCTTGTCAGGGCACCAAGGAGGGCAACCGCAGCACAAAACACCCCCAGGTCCACTCTTGCACCAAGCCAAGCTACACCCGTGTGGCCTGAGCCCCATCCTGCCTTTCTCCTGGTACATTTGTCCTGATCCCACAGGATTTACCATCAGCAGTGGTTTGCCCAGGTTGGATGTGCCGGGCAGGGAGAGTGCAGCAGACCACCCCCAAACCGCGCGGGACCTGGAAGAGGAGAGAGGGATCGGGCCGAGGGATTGGGACAGCAAATCCCCACGTCCCAGGTAGCAGCAGCCTGTGCGTGGGCTCTTGAAAACTCTCCTGCCAGAGCTCTGCTGCTTTGAAGAAATAATTAAATGCTCAGAGGAGCAGCAGCGTGAACCTGTCTCACCCTGCATCCCGTGGGAAAGCCCCGACCCTCAGCCTTCAGTCGACCGCTGTCTGTCCAAAAGTCTCCCGTCGGAGCGGCTCCCTTGGAGGATGTAATTAAATATTCATTGGGCTGGAGAAAGACAGAGCGGGAGAGGGAAAGAAAAAGAGAGGGGGAAAACGTGCATGGATTGCATTGCCTACACTCAAGGGCAGAACAGAGACTTACACCTGGTTTTCAGAGCCTTCTGCATTAAACTGGGAGCCTGCATAATCTGGCCTGACTGCCTCCTAAATAAGTCTTTGCCCTGGCCAGTCTCAGGATAATCGGGTTCTCCCTCCTCCCTAAAAGTTTCTTGCCATGGCACTAAAATGATGCACACATTTAAACGGAGATGAGGATCTGCTGTGTATAGACTGATAAGTATTCACACTTTTTTTTCCCTCGAATTTGACCTCCAGAGTGCAGCTAGGTGATATATTTAAAGTTAATGAGCTAGTCTTTTGCAGCTTCGGTCCCAGGCGCACACAACACTCCTGTTTATTTTTATTCTCTTAATAGCTAGCTGCAGTGACTCTCTGTCCCGGTCTGTGTCATTGTTTGCGCCCATAAAGTAACCTGTGTATTAATAATACAGTCTGGTGAAGGCTGTTGCTGCTGTGTCTTGAAATGACGCAGAGGAGATGTGCACTGAAAAGCTCCAGCCACAGGATATTTCCCAGACGAGTATTTTGGTTTCAAAGATTTTAAGGTCAGAGGAGAACAGCCTGATCACCAGCCTGACCCTTTCCCCAGCATGACCCAGAGACTTTCTGCCTAATTACAGCCTCAATCCGTAACTTCAGCGCGGACTAGGGAAAGTCTTTCATAAAACTTTTGACTTTGAAAAGAGTTTTAGTTCTAGACATCCATGAGATTGGCTGAAATGAAGAGATAAAGCTCCACTACAATGCTGACACAGCTGTTTTGCAGTGGGGAAACTGAGGCACGGAGCATCACCTTCCCAAACGTTACCAGAAAGGAGGCTGCCGGCAGAGCCGGGTGCTAGATCTCCCCTGCCTGCCCATGCGGTGATCCACAGGCACGGGACGTGCAACCAGTCCCCAGGATGGAGAAAGACGACAATGAGCATCTCCGATTTCCAAAGAATCCTGTTTGCTTTCCGTTGGGAGTTTCTGCGAGGGTCTCTGATATTCCCTGCCAAGGCATACTTGTAAAAAATACGTTTTCTCATTTCTCCTGCTCCTTGGGAACAGTGGGGGCATATCCATCGGCCACTCTTTTACTGTTCACCAGCTCTGCCACACATCCTACAGCTTTAGTGACTTCTTTTTGAAGGAAAAAATTAATTGGAGCTGAAGGAAGAGGTGAAACATCTCCACTGGAGCTCACTCTGTCCCTTAAGGGCACCTCCAAGTCCTGCGGTTTTAGGAGCGGCTGTGCGGAGCTGGCTGCTCCGGTTCAATAACAACTACACATAGAAGATCAGCAAATTGTACAGACATATGTTCCTGGAGGAAGAAATTTCCATGGGGTCAGAAAGACTCAAACGGAGCCCAGAAAGTCAGAGCTGGGGGTGCAGCCATCATGACACCGAGCAAAGGACCTTGAGAGTTACTCATTTTGACAGCCCGTTGGCTTGTCTTGCAAGGAAGAGGAAACGGCCGCGGAGGACTTGTTTGCTTCCCCATTAAAAAAAAAAAAAATCTATTAACTCCCCATGTTTGCCCAAGGGGAGCCTGCCCAGGAGCTGACCTGCGAGACAGTGATTGAAGAGGACTGGGGCTCTGCCTCTGCGGTGCCAGGCATGACGTGTCCCGTGCTCCACCACGAGCACTAAAACAAGCAGGATGCTGTTAGTGCTTGGCTAGAAGAAAAGTCCAACAAAAACGGTGACTGCAGTAAAAAAAAAGTATCCTATCCATCAGCCACCTGCCAAGCAGCGTGCCAGCTTCACGCCAGCCCTGGGAAGCCACAGGACGCCCCGGTTACCGTCCCTGTGACCAGCCGTCCTGCAGGGAAAGGCAGTGCCGAGCCTGCTGAGCGCGGCGTGCCTCCAGCACGGCCACTGCCAGCCAGCCCCGTCCCCGCCGCCCCCGGGACCTCTCCCCTGCGCAAAGGCACCTGGCACGTAAAACCCAGGGGGCTCAGTTTGCAGGTCTCTGCAGAACTCTTGTATCTTGCAAGTTGTAACCAGTTGATCCCTTTGTCGGATGGATCAAGAGGAGCAAAATCACGTCCCGACTACCCAGGACTTTAATTAACTTTGCTCCCCAGGCCCTGGGAATAGCAGGAGAGCTCTGCGTGCATCGTGGCAGCTATCAGACAGCTCGGCATAACTTTGAGACAACCCACACGTCACAGGCTCATTAAAACAGAGGAATATGTGTGTTCCCTGTGGCATACGCGTTCTGTGAAACCAAAATCATAATACCAGGAATACTGCATTTTAAAGAATAAATAAAATTAAACAAGGATGCAAACAAATTACAAGGCATGCCTGCATGAGACAGATCACAGATCGCACGCTGTGTTTTGCAGAGGACTCTGCCCCATTGGAGCAGAGGGGGGACAGGTTTCAAGGAGGGAATTGCAATTCAGTGTTTCTTCTTGTCCTGTCTATTCAACACGGCTGCACTCAGCCATCCCGGCACTGCATGGGAGACAGAATTTGATATTACTTATGAACTTCTTCCCAGTACTGAGCTGCAAATCTGACTAGCTTCACCAGCAACGATAATTAGTCTTCATTCTTTGCAGTGAGAACACATAATATGATAATCTCCATTTTACAAATCAGAGCAGACACGAAGAAAGTGGCCTCTATAAATAAAGACAAGTCTCATCAAATCCATCTCACCGACCAAGCTTCTCAGCTCAGCAACACACTTTAAAGGACAACCACACTGAAATGTTGCTAGATCATTTCTCGCACATAAAAATCAGAGGCTTTTGAGTACAGAGGACAAACCCAAAGTCTGCAACAACCTGTCCATACTTTTCCTATTGACTCTGCATTTTAAACACAGAAACTGTTTCTGGTCTACCTCCAGCAGCCTGGGCTTTTTTACACAGTTTCATGTTGAAATGTTGAAACAGAAGGAATTATCCATGGCAGTAAAGTAGGGGGAAAAAAAACAACAAAGGAAAGAAGAAGAGAGGGAGAGACAAAAGAAAGAGATAAAATGTTTTCAGCTCGGGAATGTCACCGTTGTCCCACACAGGGCAGCGCAAGCTGATCTTCTGGACAGAAGCAAACATTTGGCCATGCAACGTCTGAAAGCAAAGCAGCTCGCCTTCTGCAGGCCACAGGGGAAAGCTCAGCGCTTGGTTTTTAGAAGAGAGATTTATTCTCTCTCCAGATCTCCCAGTCCGGGTCCTTCTGTCGTTCCCACCCCTGTGACACGGCGTACATGTTCCAGCCAGAGCAGCACCCAAATCTGACGTCCCTTCCCTCGTGTGGGGAAGCAAGCGCAAGCAAACCAAAGCAACGTCTACGTGCAAACCCTGATCCAACAGCAGTACAACAGCTTGGAGAACCGACTTTTAGGGAGACAGTGTACCGACACCATCCCTTGATGCCACGCAGTTACGTCGCTGTTGTTTATTCCCTTTCCAAAGCAGGTGTGTGTACGCCTCGCTCTACGGGGCAGCACCTGAGCAGCACAACTTCTGTATGCAAAGCATAAAAAGATAATAAATCTGCAGAACCCATTGCAACTATGGGGCTGCCCAAAGCTGGATGAACCTCAGAAATGCCACCTGGGACAGCTGCATATCTTCAAAATCTTTTTTGCCAGGGTCATCGTGAATAGCTTACTGTTTTTTTTCCCCCTCTTCAATTCCCTGCTCCACAAAGAGCCATTGCAAAGCAGCTTGGGAATATGCAGAATTTTAAATTGGGATTTCTTTCCCCTGTTTTTTATTGCTGAGAAGGATGTCATAGCTGTATTTTTCCTACTACAGCTGATGCACTGCATAATGTGATAAAACGTAACAGGTAGCTCGCTTGTACGCTGATGAAACCAGCTCGTCTTTTGCTTGATCAAAGTATTTTCTATTTGTACTATAATAAAAAATTTGACACACTGGGGTTTTTTTCCCCTCTTGTGTTAGCCCGAAGTTATTTTTCCAGGGTACTGAAAACCAGCCGCTCCTCTAATTAGTACACTGAGTGCTTATTTTATTCCTCAGATAGAAGTGTCTTATGTTGTAACGAAACGGTTTGACACTTCAGTCACACATTCATCTATTTTATTGCGAAAGTCTGCTTGAAGAGTAGGCATCCCAGATAAGGCAACACATTTAATGTGCCATTTCTCTGCATTTTTATTAGCATTATTGCCAATTGGAAGAATTTACAAATAATTTCTTTTCCAGCACATAAATACATAAAATATTTTACTTTCCACATACTAGCAGAACATTTTAGGTCATTCTCCAGATTGCAGACAGAAATGTATGTACCTCTCATAGTCTGCAGTGTTTATGTTCATGCAATACCTAATTATGTCCGAGGATAAAGCAAATCAAGGGTATAAACTAAGGTAAAATTTGACCTCTATTTCCAGACCAAAAGCAAACAGTATGTCCCCATAAGGCACAGCACATTGGATAGATGCCCAGCTATACTGAACAACCTTCTGCTCGCGTACTGTCATGCACCACTTCTATCAAGATGTAAGCAAAGCTTTGGCCTAATGTGAATTTCATGTTCTGAGTGACAGAACCTCCATTCTTCATCTTCCTTCCCCAAAAGAGGCATTTCTGCACAGAAAAACCCTTTGCCTTCTGTTCTATTTTGTACTTTCATCTCCCCCATCACAGCAATGCCATAGCACCTTCCGGTAGTTCATAAAAGGGTGTTTCTGACGATTTGTAAGATTTCTCTTGAGACCTTGAAATATTCCAAGTATATTGCCATTTTTCTCCCTAATTCAGTTTTTTATAGCAGCTATAATATTTCCCCCTGCAGCAGCTGCGTTCCTCTTCACCTGGGTGAAGCATGCCTTGCAGAACAGCAGAGAGAGTTGGAAGAAAAGCTGGAGAAGGCGTTTGTAGGAAACGCGGTGGCCCAAACTCCCCTCAGCTGGTGGGGTAAGAAAAGCCAAGTCGATGTGCAGCTGTGCAGTCATTCTCTTGGGAATATTTGACAGCCATCTCTTGGGATGGGAGGCTGGTTTTGATGCTTCTTAATATAGGATTTGCTGTGAGTTTACACTTGCCTGTGCACAGGAAAATACATCTTGTTCTGTTTATGAGCCCCAACTCATCCTGGAGTCCCATCTTACCATTTCTTGGCTAAACTTCTCTCCCTCTTCCCCAGCCCTGTGACAGCTTTGCCATGTCATGGCATCAAAGCCCAGCAGGCAAGTAACCCAAGACTCTCCATGTGCCATGGGCTTCATGGCATGGGACAACCCGTGTCCTTGCGATCCCAACAGGCGGGAGTCCCCTCCTGCCACTCTGAGCCCTGAAGGACATTTAGAAGATCTTGAGCATCCTCAGCATCACCCCAGGACATTCTCTGTGGGCAAACCCACTCATTACACTCATTTCCACCCTGTCAATGCCAGGGCTGCTGGCATGTCACCTGTGAAAGGAAGGCTGATGGTAGCACTCAAGAGCCATGGAGGCATTAAAAGTGATATGACACCTGTGAAGAGCTCCTGGGCAAAACCCAAGCTGTGCAATTGCCATTTTCACTTAAGTTCACGCAGCATTTTCTAACTAACGACATTTTGCCTTCGAATGCAATGAATTATGAAAATGCACCTTCATTTCTGCTCTGATTTGGAGGCTCACTGTGTGTTACTGAACAGCTGCACACTACAGCCCCAGAAGCAACTGTCCTTGGGCGTCTCTGGAGTTGATCCCCGTGTTATTTACTGAGCTTGGTGAGATCCTTTGTGGCAGAAGGTGACATACAGGTGTGAAATGCTCTTGTCATATCAGCTTATACTCAGCCACAAAACCACTCCAGCATACATTGCATATGCTCCTTTTAAAAGCACGTTTTGTCCAACCTAGCCATCCTGCTCCCACAGCGCGAATGTCTCCTCAGCCTGACCTAGACAGGGCTGAGCCTCCCTCCTTATCCCTACAGAAAAAAGGTTTTGCAATGAAAACCAAATTCAGACCCTGAGCCTCCCTCCTTATCCCTACAGAAAACAGGGTTTGCAACGAAAACTAAATTCAGACGAGCTCCAGTTGCTCATTATTTGAAGCCCATCGGTTAAATAAGCCACGGCATTATGCGTCCTGCATATGCCATCCTGCAGTGTGAATGCACTCCCAAGGTAATTCCTGATGAAAACCGTATGTTTGCACTAGGTCTGTTCAGGCTGGTTCAGATTAAATATAAACCACTGCCAATTGTATTACCTCATTATTAGCAGACACTGGCAGCAGCCTTGTGTGGAGAAACGGACGTCTGGCTACGCTACCTGCCGTCACATCATAATTCATGTCAGGTGCTGGGGGATGCGCAGGAGGATTACCACCTCCCCCTTGGCTTTCCTGATCACAGGGGACTCCTCCTTGAACATGACCTTTCATCCAGCCGAGCTTCCCACCCACCTGATGCTGAGCCAAAGCCTTGGAAAAATTCGGCAACCCTCAACAGGAGTATATGGGAAGGAGGGTGAGGCTGTGCCTGGGAGCGCAGGGCACGACTGACATCCCCGGGAGCTCGTTGTGCGCAAGCCCTGCTACCAAATGATGATCACGCACAGTGGGTGAGGAAAGAGGAAGCTATTGCTGGTGCTCGCTACATATTTCAAGTTAAATCCCAGGAAAAAATGAAGACAATGCATCAGAGAAAAAGTAGCCATAAGCCACATAATATTAATTCAAGCCATATAGTATTAATTCAATTTGCAGGCAAGGTAAATCTTTCACATAATATTCCCCTGTTTGCTCAGTGCCTAAGGAATTTCCCATTACCTTGTCTTTTCTCAGTGTATGGCCCATTTGACCTTCACGTAGCACAGACTTGTGTCCAGCCCCAAACCCCTCTGCTCAAAATACTGCAACAACAGGCAGCTGAGACATAAGAACAATAAAAACACCAGTACAACCAGACTGTATCTTTGGAGCTGTTGGAACTGTTGAGCTGGAAGAGATGGAGGATCACCTCCCATCTCTGCAGAAAACACATCGAGCCTTTCTGAAAGGTCTCAAACAGGAATTTAACACCTTCCATCTGCAGCCCATTACTCTACATTTTAACTCCACCTCTCCGATTACAGGTCCCTGCACACTAGGAGTGTATACGAAAGAGTGCCAAAGTCTCAAGTCTGTGAGACCGAGAGTCAGGGAATAACTGGAGAGGACTGGAAGCCAAGTCCACAGCACTCTTTTTCCAAAAAAAGCACAGAGTTTTGGTAAAAGACCCCATGAATTGGCACCCTGGAGTCTGGCCTTTGCAAAACCTAAAGAGAAATCACCTGGACTGCTAGGAAAGGCCAGCAGAACGTAACAAGATGCAAACAATAATTTTTGGAGAAAATGCTTTTAAAAGTGACAGATTTTTTTTCTTTTCTTTTAGGAATGAGATCATTTCAACAACTGATCTCTATCCGCCAGGTTTTGCATTACTTTGTCTCCCTGCTCTAGGGGAGATGTTGAACACCCTCGAGCAGGCTGACAGCCCCTTCCCTGCGTCCCCTGGCCTGATGAAGGCAGTTGTACTGTGCATCTCACTGGGGCATTTGACTCAGACATCCCCAGGGAGGTAGGAAGCTTCACTCCCGCTGCCTCCATCTCCCGTGGGCTCTGCTCTCAGCAGTCTCCCCGAGGATGCTGGCGTCGCATCGGCTTGCCAAGCATCCCCCTCCGACTGGGGCTGCATCCAGCACTCTGGTTTGGCATTATTCCATCTAACTTTGCACAGTGTTTCCGCCCTGCTGCAGCCACCTGCAGAAGGGAAGAAGAAGGTCGGATCCACATTCCAGCTTTCCTGCACATTTCAGGCATCAGGAAAGTCTCCCTTCCTGCTCTGACCAAGGACATTTTAAAGACAGCCTGTTCGTTGTGATCAGCTCTGGCTGTAGCTTTGCAGCAGTTAAAAAGTCCCCCCTGGCTCCAGCATCCTGATGCTGCATTTCTCTCTTTCTGTTAATGGTGGGTTCTCTTTCTTTTATTACCTCTTAGTAATTGTTTGAGGAGCTCTCACAGCAGGACTTTGCTTAAAATTATTCCACCATTCTAAACTTCTCCTTCAAAAACCATCAACACTTCATTACAACACAACACAGCTCCCATCCACAGCATTTTTTACTTGCAAGGAGCGGTGAGGCCACAGGACCAGGCAGCTCTGCTTAGTTGGGCACCCAGATCATCTCCTGGGCGTCACTGGGCCAGATGCTGCCCAGAAATGAAAGGTTACAACAGCCTTGCAAAAGACCATTTTCAACTTTGCAGAGAAAGGTTGCAAGAGATGGTCTATCTTCACCCAACTGTACCACCGGTCAAATAAAAGATGCTCCATCTCCCTTGCATTGGTTGCCTGAGAGGCAGGTTTATCTACAGGAGGTTTATGGCTCACAGTCATCTGCCCTTTCCTTGCTGTGGTGAAAGGCAACATTTCATGGCTTCCTCCCCAGTCCTTCCTCGGTGACCATAAACTCTTTGAGCCAGAAACATGGGCTGCGATGCACTGAGAAAGCCCCCCTCCACCGGTAACAGAGAAGAACCAACAGCGAGGACTTACCATCCATGTCAAGGCGTTGCATGATAATCGCCAGCTCCACCTCACTGGGCATGTATCCCAAGGAACGCATTGCCATGCCCAGCTCCTGCTTGGATATAAAGCCATTCCCATCCCTGTCCAGCACCCGGAAAGCTTCACGGATTTCTGTAAAGCAGAAGGAAAAAGAGAGGAGTTATTATGGTGGAGGGCTCCCTGGTCAATGCATCTGAACATACGGGACACAGAAGCAGCGTATATTGCCTTTTCTAATGTTAATGATGCATATCGATCATTTCAAGTCAGTGTAATCATATGTTCATACACACATATATATGTGTGTGCGTGCACTCACGCATACGCACCTCTGTATGCAGATAGATAAATACAGCAGCGTCCACACTCATGCTGCTTATTTTCTGTGCTAAATATCATTGCAAAATTATTTATTCATTACATATTGAACTCCGTTTCTTTCTGCAGCATCTGCCCTGGACTGCTGTGGGTGAATCATCCTGATCTACAGTAAAGTCTCCCTGCATACGTCTGCATAGCAGATCCCAGTCCCAGGGGCTTCTCCAGCAGCCCTTCTCCAAGCCCCTCAGCATGCCTGCAAGGCAGATTTACTTTATGTCACCCGGGCAGAGCAAGCTCTAACTTTCTCCAGCAAAACTACGTGAACAGGAACAGCTGGGTGCTGACCGCCTCTTCTGCAGGGTGCGGAGCTCTGCGGCCAAAGCCTGGATGCGCACGTTCTCCCTTGTCCGATAAATGCGGATGTACATCTTTCAAACCATAGCTGGGCAATTTCCATCTCTCACTCCTCTTCATAGCTTTTCTCTAATTTATAACTGGTTTACAGCGATAAACAGCCTCAGATCAATAAAAACGCTGACGGCATCAAAGGAATCACTTCCATCATTCTTCCTGAGCCTGGCTCGTCTTCTGACATCTGACTTTGTTTTGCTTTTTAATACAGGCATATCCCCCTCCAGCCTTTACTAGCCTCTCTCCACTCGTGCAGCACACTGAAAGACCCCCCCGCATCTCCCACCTCGACAGCTCTGCACGGTTCCCGCTCCTCACAGACCTCTCAACTTGAAGTCCCACCACCAAGCTCCCCAGATCTGACTGTTGCAAATGCCAAACAGAGAAATCTTAACATTTCAGCCAGCTGGGAGCCTGTTTACTTGAAAGGATTTGGTTGGAGGTGGGGAGAGAAAGAGGCGCTGTTTTCTTAGTTCTTAAACGGTCTTTGCACCATGCTGTGGAGAGGAAAACACAGGACGCTTTATCATATCTCTTTTGGGAATGAGGATTTATGAAAATCCAGCATGCTGGGGCCCGCTGCAAATTTGCTCAGAGGAGTTTTATCTTCACGTGAAAGCATTTCATTGGAGAAGTGGGAGAGAAAACTCAGCAGGTTTTTTTTTGAAAAAAAAACCAAACAACTAATTAAAAATTACTCTATTCTCTATCAGGAAACAGATTGGATGGAAAAAGTTTGTCCAGCCCTGGGTAGTTCAGGCATTAAACCTCGGATGAGAAAATATTCTCGGTCCCGCCACGGGCTCCCGCCACGTCACCTCCCTCTGCCCTCTGCTCCCGGGCACAGGGCAGGCACCAGCCCCCCCGCAGCGGGGCCACGGAAAAGGTAACGGATGGTCCTCGGTCCTCCTGGGAAAAAGCCGGGAGCATCATAACCCACCAGGAAATGGTTTCAGTGACGTCTTTGCTAACAGGTTATTTAAAGCTTTACAATTCAAAGGCTGCTTCTAAATCACCTCACATCAAAGTTCAGCACCTCCCTTGACAATACCAGTGCGTTAGCAAAGTCTGCTCCAATTTCCACGTGCTGCGTTCTGCTGCCTGTGATACCCTGGTGATGTGCCAGGGCCAGGGCACCTCCGTGACCCACTGCTTAATCTTCCCCACAACTGTGGTTATCAAAATGAGATACGATCAATTTTTAATCCAGCAAAAGAGCCCACTGACGCAAAAAGGGAAGATCCCATTGATTCCAATGAATGTTGGGCCAGATCTGTAATATCTACACTTTGGGTTCACGTATGCATCGACTGTGGCTTCTTTAAACTTAAATGTTTCACCGTGTCTCCCTGCCAGCCCAAGCTGGTGTAAGCTCGGTGATATGAAAAGATGGTGAGGCTGTTCAAAGCAAGCTCGGCTGGAAGTATCAGTACATAATGCAAAGAGCCTTTGGAGTAGGAACAAATCCCATTAGACACTGCCAGCTGTAGTGAAATCTATTTTCATATGCTGTGCTGAAAGCTAAAGTGCAGTAAATATTACATTGAAATCAATTAATTTTAAAATAAACTTTTGACAGCTGAAGATGAAAGAACTAAAAATACTGCAGAGAGCCGAGAGAGTATTTTAGAAAATAAAATATGAGTCTACCTTCAGAAAAGTTTACACGTGAGTTAGACTGATCCAAACTACAGGAATAAATTACGTCTGCACAGGGGCTCCGCTGTAGGACATCTGAGCGCCAACGTCTAGTGAGTATCCTCTCCAGGTACACTGATTTCAGAGGGCGCATTTAACAGCACTGCAACCTTTGAGCCTCGATCAGAGGAGAAAACCTCACACATTTGGGGTCCAGCTCTGTTCCATACCTCTCAGACACCTGAACTTTTGACCAAGCCTGAAACATCCCTCACACTTCAACTCCTGACCCCAAATGGAGCTTTTTTCACTCATCACTCTATAAATACCACTTGTGCAGAGGTATATTTGAAGAGTTATTTATAGTTTGAACACACTGTACACGAAGCAGCTATGACCTCAGTAAGTGCCTCCTCTTTATCTTTGCACGTAACACCACCTCCTTATCAGCCTTTCTTTATAGTGATTCCTTCTCCTCCGACGTACTCGCGGGTGCTGTCCTGCACAGCACCCAGAGTGTGAGCCACAGGCCTGAGCATCCTTCCCACGCCCAGCCCCACCAGCTCTTCCCGCCGGCACTGCTGAAAAGCCGGTCCCAAACAGCGGTCCATGAACTTGTGGCACCCTGGCTGGCCCTTACCTTTATTTCCAGCTGTTAAATTTCATTACCCAAAGCTAAAAATACATCAGCACTTTCCCCATATGACTTTCCCAAAGAAGTCGCCATGGCAACGGATGCTCCTGGCTCAGAGCTGGGAGCGGATGTGGTCCATGGAGTAAATCTCTCAACAAAGACATAGCCGGGCCTTGGGAGAAACTTTAGGACCTCTTCCATTTCGGCTGGAAGCTGCTCTGCATAGGGATGCTTCACCCTGGTCAAGAAAAGCAGAGCCCTGTTCTGTCTCTAAAAGGAAGAGTAAAGATAGCGGGGGGAGCGGGTGTCAAAGCGATGCTGCCCCAGCAGCTGCCTTTCCCCTTGCCCAGCCTGGCTGGCAGCAGCCCTCCACACCGAACCGAGCACATATATTCCAATTACGCCTCACTTGGGGCATTAGCAAATATTAATACTTATTCCCCTTCCCACTCTATAGTATCTTCTTTTACTCCCAAATATAGGAAGGTGAGACAGAACTGTACAAAAGGGAAAGAAGAAGAGAAAGCACAGAAAGATTTAGAGAAGAGAAAGTAGCCCATTTTGCTGGCGATGGCACTGGCCTGAGCTTCAGGAAACGTCACTTCTTCTCAAGGAGCCCAGGCCAGGACCTGGGTGCTCTTCGCCATGCCTCAGTTTCTCCAGCCCCTGGGAACAGCGATACGGCTCCTCTGTACAAGGCGATTTCAACACAAAAGTGCTGACCTGACAGCCAGTGACTACCAGCAGCACTGGCTCACTCCCAGAATTAATTCAAACAGTACCAGCAAGAAATGCTGCTGCAAAGAGACTTTGTCAGAGGGACCGTGCACGATGCTTAATGCTCAACAGCGTTCAGGTGAACGAGGGGACAGAAGGGATCAGCATCCGGCCCCATTTTAACTAACGTCTTCGTTAATGATCTCAAAGAGGGAGCAGACACAATGTTAATTAAATTCCCAAATAATACAAGGCTGGAAAGAGTTGCCCGGACAAAAAGTCCAGGAAGAAGGAAGGAGCGCTGCACGAACGGGCCGAGGTCTCGGAGAGAAGGGCCCTCGCCTGGCTCGGCTTGGCCGAGGCAGGGGTGGTGAGAGGGTTTGAAGGCACGTTTCTCAGGAAAGTTTAGCTCAGTGTTCTTCCCCAGGTGAGGATTTATGTTCCACGGGCGCTGAGAGTGCAGTACTGATTTTTCAGAGTTATTTGAGCATTCAAAAGCTGCGTATGGGGGGGTTGCTTTTAATTCATTTCCCCTCTTTCCTCACATTTAACTGCTGCACCTTCCAGCCTCCCTATTCTGGAGCACGTGGCCATCCAATTGCCCCCACACTCCTCTGGGAAGAAAGAAAGGAAAAATCAGGGAAAAGGTTGATTTTTTTAATTACCTTTCTGAAGGGCGCAAAGCAAGACTGCTGTCAGAGTCGGACCTGCCACCCAGCCTAAAAAGTCGTTAACTCTCTCCATCTGCATCCAGAAAAATCCAAAGACAACGTCCTCACCCACCCGCTCACATCGCACCCGCTCCAGCCCTTCCCTTCAGAACTCCCCTCCGCGCTCACGGCTGCCGTGGGCCTGACCTTGCTCCCTTCCCCGGCTCGTCCCTTCTCCAAGTTCAGTAGCAGCTTTATTTACAGATGATTTTTCCCTCTAACTGGTAACTAGAGGCAACCATCATTGTTTCTTGTTTTGCTTCCTGAATGAGAATGAATCACGATTCCCCGGGAAATAAATTCAGCCTGAGCCATTGGTGTCCACTAGCTACCCTCGGGCGCTGCAGATGGTTTCAGGTTATTTCACTGGGTATAAATACCACCATGATGAATTTTGTAATTACAGTGTAACTACCACACCCGAAGTGCACCGTAATTACAATCAGAGTCCTGTACGGTTATTTTCATTAGTATGATAAGAGAAGAAATACCACCACCCGAAATCTTGCAAGTCATCTCATTCACTTAATTGCAGGTTTGGGCATCAAAGTACAAACTGAGTGATCTAAAAGCTGCAAATAGCACGTCCTTGAGTGAACTGTTAAGTGAGTCTCGTAAGTACTATGTCTGTTTAAAAAAATGGAAATTTCCATCCCTCCATCTGCTATTCTTACGCTTGGTTTTTTTGCTGCAAATTGCAACAAAGTGTCAAAATAACTACAATTTTCATCTAATGGAAACGCCCCCCCCAACATATTCCAATTGAATGTGTCAAAATATTTCACTTGGTTATTCTCAATCTCAGCAAAACAGTTCTGCATCCCCGGATCAAACTCTTTCACTGCAACCTGGAGCCGCGTCTACCTGAACGGCTGCAGCGTCTTGCCGAGGCTCAGGCACCAAGTCCTGTCAGCATCACCAAAAACACGCAGTTGGAAATGGGGCATAAACACCCGGGTTTAATAGTGGCGTCAGTGCTACGGCAGCTCAGATGATAGACACAGTTGTGTCGAATGGGCAAAGCAAACCGGTGCTAGTCAACTTGATGAAGTATCTCAGCTCAGAAAACTAAGTGCCTCATCTTGTTTTTCCTTAGAGGGACTTTTTCATACATAATTTGGCAGATTTTTTTTTTTCCCCAGGAAGAAATGATTTGTGGAAATGACTTTTCCTGTGGTTATGTTCCCAAACACATTTAACACTTGCCAAGTAACCTGGGGAAACACCCCATAACCATACAAATGCACAGCGTGAAGGCTATCTGCTGCTGCTAGCTACTCTCTTACATGGAAGATTTTAGTGCAAGCAACAGGGGCTGGATTGGGAATACTTGAGGATATTTACTCCGAGGGCAGGCCGGCGTGGACAGCAGCACTCCAACGCCTTCGCACAAGGCTGCATCCCTTCCGCGGGCGGTGCGTGCTGAGCAGCCTGTGGTTGCACGAGCCCTGCAGCATCGCACGGAGCCAGCGGGGAAGCACGGTGCTGAAAGCCAGCTGTCAGAAGAATTTGGCAAAATAACAACTTCCACTCTTCCCTATAAATTTCCCTGGAAATGGTGGCCGGAATTTCATCCAGGAGACAAGCAGGGCTCCCCTTCTGCTCCTCCTGCTGCCAACAGAAGGATGTATGGGGTTGGAGACGCTGTGCTGTGGCCCTCATCATTACGTGACGCAGAATAATCAAGTTTCCAGTGCCTGAGAAAGGTACAGGCTGGTTCTGAGTGGTGAGGGATGAACTCAGAATGAAAGAAGTGGGGAGGAGTCGGAGAGGATGCAAACGGCGAGGCTGCCAGGCGAGAGAAGAGCAGGGCTCAGCTCACGGAGGTGCTTTGATTTCCATCTGCGATGCACTGAGGAGGGCAGGGAGATGGAGGGGACATCCCAGGGACAGAGAAAAGCTATTTCAGGTGAGGAGCAATATTGGTCTAAAAACAAATGGATATGAGCAAATTTAGCCTGACAATTAGAAAAAAGTTTCAGAGGTGAGCAACGACTACAGCATTTCAAAATGGGGCTTCATCCATCATGGGCAGCTTCAGTTTCTGTGACCACGACACTTCTAGCAGTAGGAACTGGCTTCAGGGACTTCTTCCAGCCCGTGCCCTACTCCTCTGAATGCTAAGAAAATTTTTACTCCCAGTATATTAGTGCACACTGCAGCAGTCAGCATAAAACCAAGGTGATTTCATGTTAATTCTTACTTGAGGGCTCATGTACTGAGGTTCATCATCTGCCAATCCCTTTGCTCAGATCTCTGGTCCTCCTGATGTATCGCTGCATCCTTGGCTCTGTGGTTCCACTCTCTCAACCAAATGGCTCATAACGTGGGTCTTTTTTTGAGCATCCACAATCAAACAAGTCATTATAAATAGCAGCATTAGGATGGGTGTTGGCTGCATAAGCAAATGTCTCATTTCTATTCATTGGATGGAAAGCATCTTTTTAAAGGTCGCAGCATTTTATGCAAGACTCCACTGCATATCACTGTCATTCTGCAGAAGATGGATGTGGAGCCAGCACTGCACCTCACGCCATTTCCAGAGGGGCATTTTGGTCTCCTGGCACAGCCCATGGGACCCTGTGTGCCCGCAGGCATGTTGGGTGGAGTATTCAATGCAACCATCAGGAGACACCCTTCTTTTGACTTGTTCCACACACAAAACTCTGCAGCTAAGAAAAAGGAGAGGGCTTCGTACCTCTAAACACACAGACTGGGGAAAATATGTAAATTCAGAGAGTTCTACAAGACCTGCACAGTCTCCTCTTGTGCTTCTTTTGTTCTTCTCCTGTCATGGATTATTGAGCTGCTGGAAAATGCCTTGCAAAGAGCCCCAGAGTCCCATGCCTGTTTATCTACAGGCAGCTGCAGCTCGGACACTGCACGTTATCGGTGAAAGCCACTTCTGTCCTTGTGTGGACCCTGCGCTGGTTGGGCTTATGGTCCTCTCCAGCTCTGGTCCCTGTGATGGAACTGTTACTAAGGTGGGCAGACTCAGGGCTTTTGTGAGGCTTTCTGGAAGTGTTGTAGAAGTGGATGTTCAAGGTAGAGTAAAAATTCATTACTCATTCTTGATGGAAAAGGAAAAGGAAAAGGAAAAGGAAAAAAACGAAAAGGAACTCCTAACAATGAAGGAAGATCACCACTATGAAAGCAGATAAATTTAAGATGCATGCTACAACTTTTCTTTACAACTTAAGAACATGCCACTAAAAAGGTGAATAAGGAGAGAACAGCTTTCCACAGTTTTCCAAAGAAACCTCAATCTCCTCTTTCACTAGCTCTTTTTATTAGGACGCAATCTTTATCCTTCCTTCATCCTTTACATAGAGTAGGCACAAAACATTTTCCCTGCATGACACTACACCACTTCAGAGAACCTCACGCACAGTACGTATTCTCCTGGGAACAGTTGAGCCACGTAGAGAATTGTTTAACTTCACAACATTTTTTTTAAGCTGCCTAGACATAAACCTATAATGTCTGGGAGCTGCTGATTTAGTTTATTGACATCAATACTCAATTCATCATCAGAAGTGAAACATTTGCTGGACATAAATAGGTAATGAGCTCAAGACCCTACCCTGGAGCATCTCGGAGAATGAGAGTGATTTGATTCAAGATTGCTTAGGGACAACTCATATTAATGTTGAAGAGATAATGGCTGCCCATCTTTTCTTCTTTTTTAATATATATAATTTGCTTCCTGTACTGATTTACTGCTAGAACAGTCTTCATACATTTCTTACCAAAATGAGAGTTTCACTCTGCAGTCTTGCCTGGCAATAACTGAGTAGGAAATATAACCTCT
>NW_009234848.1:0-2906 GCF_000690835.1 Fulmarus glacialis | reverse complement strand
CTTTCCCTAGACTTTGCAAAGGTGGCTTAATTAGACTTTGAGCACTCTCTATTGGAAATTTACTGCCCAATATTCAAATGTAGGTACCTGCCATTTAGAATAATGTCCTCGAAACAGCTATGCAGAGACACATTTGTTACGAGCATCTCAAACACCCAGAGACTTGGCTCTGACGAAGATGATAAGTTGGCATCCTTCTTCCCATCGCAAAACGACCCTCGAGTCAGGACAGGCAGTACCTGTGGCAAGTTTTACTGGAGTTCAATTGCTTTCCCAATCCCTCTGCCTTTAATTAACTTCCACATGGCTACCCAGTGGCACGTTAAACACAACTTGATATATCCTTACTACAGTTATACTAAGGACCAGAGAAGCATCTCGGTCCCTGGCAGTGGCTGCTCAGGACTCATGAGATGAGCCAACACACCTCTATGTCCGTGGTGAGATATTGCTCATTGCTCTTCCACCGACTCCTCCAGGTGGAGAGGATCCCCCTAGTCCCTTTCCAATCAGCAGATTTATCACCTGGCCCTTGGATTTATTCCCGCTACTTGTTTCTCCAGTATCACCACCCCAGTGAGAGCCTGCCCCTTGGAAGGACCACACCGTACCTATGATTTAATGCTTTTCAGTTCAAAGTTGCCTGTTTCTGTGTGTTTTCTGTTCCCCAACCCAGAATCTACTCCATCCCAGAGTTTTTCTCCTTAAAAGCCAAAGTGATTATAACACATAAATTGCTTCACAGGGAGCATATCTTGTGAATTGGCAAACCAAATCTGACTTTAATACACCTTCTCCAGTTCTCCCTTTTCACCATTTCAAGGCTCAGGAATATGAGCTTCATCCTACAAACAACAATCCTGGCTCAAAAGGAGGAAAACTGCAGAGCTAGCTCCATTTTGAAACGAAACTTTCTGGGAAGCACTCAATAACACTAGAAATACTGTCTTGGTCCAAGTGCCGGAGACAAATTGTAATTTCTGCTATTTGTTCACAGAAACTCAAACTCTAATGCAGTTAATTAAATTCTTATTTTTCCCTTGGTTTAGGCCAGTTTTCGCCCCTTATTTTCACTTTCAGTTGCACAGTAAAAAATAGGTACCTCTTTATCTTCTCTGGCCGACAATCTGCTGAGCATTTTTACCTCAAGGTGATCTTATGTCCACAAATCCCTGAGAAACCAGTAACAACCTGACAGAAGAGCCGGGCTGTACATCTCGCTCCTCATTACCTGAACCCTGCAGCACCAATGCTCCACCGCCTCCATTGACACCTATTAATTACACTGGAAATTCCCTTAGTTGCCCAAACAGACTCAGAATAGCCATCAGGTAAAGAAGGCTGCTTTGAAGACGAGATAAAACCAAGGGCTGCAAGCTCTCGGTAATGCGGACAGATGTGAGAGCTCATTGCAGGAGAGGGGGAGAGGAGAACGGTGACGGAGCAGCCCTGGATGCAGGCAGGAGGGATGCAGGCAGGAGGGAAGCAGGCAGGAGGGATGCGGCGGAGGCACTGCCCAAAACGTGAGCTCTGCCGGGTGGTAAATTACAATCCTGCACTTGGTTGGGTTTTGGGCAGCTCGGCTGCGCACTGCCTCTTCCTCAGCCTTACGGCAGCCGTGATCAGGCCACGATGGATCAAAAGGGTTAATTTCAAATATTCCGGCCGAAAGAAAGGTGAGGAAAATACTTCAATAATCTGCCCTTGGGTTTGCTTTTCTTTCGGTGGCTTTGCAGTGTAACAAAACCAAAGCTCAGCTATCATTCCTCTTCAGGAATTGTTTCCAGAAAAGGCTTCACCGCAGTGAAGTCCCAATATTTCATGGCCATGTTATTTAATATTTTAAAAAGTGAAATCATAAATTCAAAACGAAATATTGCAGCATTACTGAAATGAAGCTCTTCTATTATTTTCAGTTGAAAAGGCCATTGTCAACAGAGAATGTAATCAAATCTGCATTTTTCTGATGCAAAATGTTTCCAGCAGAAGAATTACAATCAGCTTGAGCTCCCTCCGTACTTTTTGGTCCAGGTTTATTGCTTTACAAAGTATAAAGCAATTTGAGAAAGCTTTTCCCAATGTGACTGCAAAGCATTGTTGGAACATACTCGTTTAGGGACAGGAAGCACCGAAACACACCACAGCAACGCTTTCAGCCCGTATGCAAAACTGATGTAGCTTCAGCATTTTTTTTTTGCAATTCTAAAGCATTTCCTTATGCAGATAGCAGAAAACTCATTGCAAATCACTAAAAAATCTGAATTTTGCCCTGGAGCTACATTATCTGAGATTTTTGTTCTCTCTGGCTGAAGGTGCATCTATAATAGCAGAAGTTGTTCTGATACTGTATTAAGGTCTATTAGAGGGGAATGGAAATTGCTCTGGTCTTTATCTCCGGGCAACATCCAGCCACATGTCCTGGCGTATGGGACATCTATTATTCTGCATTTGCTAACCCCAACCTGTTGTCTCACTGATACGGTACTGTGCTAGACCAGGGCTCCCAGGCTGCCATGCACAAACCATAAGGGGAGCTCTGCCTACTCAGGCTGCCCATAGACTCATCAAACAGCTGAAAATTTGCTCCTGAGCAGGTCTGCAACCCTGTGCAAAGTCAGGGGAGTTACTACAGGGGTCAGGGTGAAACTCAAACAAATCTCCTTCCTAAATCCTGTCCAAAATCCCAGAGGTGCTCCCTCAGCTCACACTCTGCTGGAGTGGGTTATGGCCCGAGAGGCTGCAACTGGGAGGAAAATGAAAGGGATTTTCAGAATATTTATTGCTAAGTTAACCTCAGAAAGTCTGGTTTGCATCCACACAAGCGTATCCTGGGACGTGTTGGCTACAGGCAAAGTCACCAGCCAGTCCCAGGGTTTTATAGAATCATAGAAACATAGAATAGTTTG
>NW_009234847.1:0-40761 GCF_000690835.1 Fulmarus glacialis | reverse complement strand
ATAAAAATAGTCATAAACAACTTCTGATCATCTCCATCACCAATCTCTTGCTTTTTTCTTTATGGCCATTCTCTCTGCACTTCAGCAGACATAGTTACCTTTTTATTATTACTCTAATTCTTAAAGAACAGAACTTATGATTTCAAACTTAACAGCGGTCTTAAAGTTCTACTGCAAGGCTTCCCTTAGTGTTTTACTTCTAAAGGGAGGATCACTTCTAAAGGGTCACTCTTCCTTAGTGACCCTTGTTTTCATTTTTAACATTATTTTCTAGATATTAAAATGTGACTTTTATAGATGCTTTCTTTCCTCACTATGTTTATCATGTGCTGAAGATAATTACACTGAACTGCAGAGGTATAGTACTGCTTCTCCTGGTTTCCAGTTCCAGCCTTTGTGTTGCATGAACTGGGAATAATATCATGAAAGCCAATGATAATGCAAAGCGATCTGCCAGAACTGAAAGAATAATTAAATCTAAGATTAAATAATGAATACAAACCTCCAGGGTTCCAGTTGCCAAACTAGATGCTCCTCAGAAACCTGCTATGCCAGCAAAACAACAGGTTTTGAATCAGGCTCCAATTTTCTCTCTAACCCTCCTGTACTTCTTGGATCACTTGCAGGAGAACATCTCAATACAGCAACTGGTATGTCTTACTGGTTGGTATTTATTTCCTCTAAGCTGGGATGAAGATACTTAAATTTCAACCATGGCAAGTCACGTATCAGTATTTGTCTCTATACTGAGTGAGCTCATGTGTAAGTACATGCAGAGAAGTTCTTACCTACACAGGTGTGGTTGTTGGATGCTAACTGGAAACCGGCATTGCACTGGCAATAATAGGAACCAGGAGTATTCACGCATCGGTGGTGGCAATACGGAGGCAGGGTGCATTCGTCGATGTCTGAGTTATCAAAAAAGAGAAATTAGTTCAAATGGAATCACGGCAATTCACTGTTGCTGTCTTGTGTCCAAAGAAACTGAAGGTAATGGCACTTGATTAAAAGCAGGGGAAAAAAGCTTATGTGAGCTAGGTAGTGCGTCTACGGATGTTAACAGGAATACTATTTTACTTTAAGTAACTTTTTTAAAAATCTGGTTTATGCTGATTGTCTTCCAGCCACTGAAATCAATACACATTCCAACTTTATTTTTTATTTAGTTCCACAGTACTGCTTATGTTTATTTTGTATAAGCAAGACCTAGAATGTTTTATTCTGCTTTTCAACCAAGATTTCTCATTATCAGACATAAAGCTGACCAACACAGTGAATGTGGCTTGTAGCTCTTGTGTTTCCAAAAATTCGCATGCAGCACTCTTAGCATGTACTAAATCTTTTCAGCTCCATTAGGACGAGTCCAAATTTTCTGCACAGGTACGTGGGAATGGTGAGGATAGAAGATTAATGGGCCTGAAAAGGAAACAGGTGGCTGTGCTTCTGCAGGGATCCCCCAGAAACTGGCTTGCTCCACCAAGGGGCTGCCATTGCTCCCATTCCCCTCCCTGCCTCTCCTGCATACCTTTCCATACAGCAGCACTAGCACCTTCTGGCTGCGCTCTCTGGTGCCAAGGAAGGCGATCAGACTGGCTGAAGTTGGTGCTATCTCAGGCAGTATTAACCTTCCACAGACTCTCCTTGCAGATTAGCCCTGGTTTTGAGGTGGAGCAGGCTGCCTTTCCAAGTTTCAGCATTCCTAATGTGCATTGGAGCAGGGTTTTCACCTGCGAACCATACAAAATGTGCAACAGCCCGTTCTTTTACCTTTCTGCATTTTTAAAAGGTTTCCTTGCATTCTGGAGAAGACACTGCCTCTGTTTTTGTCTGAAAAACATTTTTTTTTATTATGCCACAATGCTGATCGTGCATATATGTGCAGCAGCCGTCTTTAGTTGTGGCCTGCTTGAGCTTGGTGAAGAAAGCCATGCCGTGTTCTGTGCATGTACACAATGTGAGATTTCAAAGGCTCAATGCTCAGACAAATAAGACCAGTTTTCACTGGAACAAAGGCAGGCACTTCCCATATCCATGCCAGATCTTGAGTTTCCTACCTCCAGCTGTTTCCACCATAGATGTGTTTAAAAAGAGGCCAAGACTTTTTTATAATGAGGAAAGTGTTTGTTTTAATATCAAGTGAAAAAATAATCTTTAGAAGTTAACCCTTGCTTTGTCAAATTTGCAGTCACTGTTTGGGGCTAAACTTAGCAGTGGAGTGTTTTGGATGGTTCTGAATGAAAAGGCTTATGCTGGAAAATTCCTGGCTATCTGTACAGTAGCGATTGTCGCTGTAACTCTTTTGTTGCAGAGAGAAATTTGGAAGGAGAAATGGAATAAATTAGCAGGCACAGTAGATCTCTTCCATCCTTGACTTTTACAGGACTAAGCTCTTACAAACTGCCGTTTAAAGATCTGATTATACAATATAGACATATGAGCAATGCTTTGCTGCTTGGGCACTGCATTTATGTACATAAATGCTTCCAGGATCTGACTAATTCAGCGGGAGTTTTCCTTGCGGGATTAGGCACATCAGCTCCATGAGACCTAAGGGCTAAGCATTATCTGATCAATTCGGCCAAATCTTCTGTGTGAAGTAATGCTGGAAAACAATTCATTTTATCTGCAGTCCTGTGTTTCAGAAAAGACTAATTTTCCAATATGTGAACACCCAAATTTAAAAAAAATCTCAAAAAAAAGACAGAAATGATTAGTGAATTTAGATTAAAATCAATCAATTGTTAGAAATTAGTCTTTTCTCCCTCTACTTTGAAGCCAAAATAGTCTGGAAAAATTTCTTTCAAATTTGAGAAACATTTCCTCCCATATGGAGAACCTCTATCAAGATCTGGCCCCAAGAACATTTTCTGGCTAAGTTGTTATAAAATCCCTAAAGACAGGCTTTATACTGAAATGCTGACAGTACTAACTGTAGGGATGTACTTATAATTTAGGTCAGTGTGTAATATGTAACGCAGGTGTTATTCCTTGGTTTTGACCTAAATAGGAGAAGGGAAATTTCACTTTCCAGACATCTTCATGTATAGATTTAGATGCATAAATGTATTCATACGTAGATATAAGGGTATATCATTCTGCTTCTTTTCGAGTGCTGTCATGTATGTCCCGCGAGACTTTCAGGTAGTACCATGGGTTGTAACATTAGAAGTGCTATTGCATAGCAGTAATATACTTTACCTGCTCTTAAAAAAATCTAGATAAACCCAAGATATTTAAAAAAAAAAAAGTCAATGACCAGTGAAAACTATTCTTCTACCTACATTCCAAACTACTCATCCTACTCTTGCACAGAGAACTGAGAAAAATCAGATGCATCTGTGTTTGTATCTATTTGTCAGTTCAGGGCCTGATCCACATCTTTTGGGAAAGAGAAGAATTTTTGGGTTGATTTCTACAGCCCTTGGCTCAGAACCCTAAAGAAAGAGCCATGCCCAGAAATTTAAGTTAGTCTAGAAATTTCCCCAGGTTCCTTCCTGCAGCTCTTGTTAGGCAGTGACTACCTACCTTTGCAAGGCTTTTTGAAAGAGATTAAAAATAAATTTCCTAAATGCTTTCAAATGCAGGATCCCCAACACAAAGAAAAAGAGGAAAACCTGAAGTTCTGTTGTTCCTGTTCTGCTGAGGACAGGAAAAAAAAGCTTTTCTCCTAGGCTGCATAAAACCAGTCTTGTGTCTTATTCAAGACCACCTCTTATATCACCTCATGATGTATATATTTGGTTCTCTTATTTCATAGTTGTTTTTATCATCTCTGACAAACCTAAGGCTTAAGGCTGGAGTGCCTATAAAAGCAATTAATCCATTGAAATCACGATTAAAGAGGTGTTAAAGGCTGAAGGAGGACTGCAGGAATAGAGTCATGGCACTTCTGCATAACGTCCCCAAATGAGGATGGAGTAGGAAAGATGCAGTGTTTACACTGCACTTGGATTTAATTTAATGCTATATTTGAATAGGTCCCCAAGGGTGCTGATAGTTTATTTTGGCACAAAGAATAAAGGGTAGTGGTTTATAAGTTGCAAATATCACATACCTGCATTCAGAGTTTCCATCTCTTATTTATACTCGTAAAACTGAGTACTGAAACAGACTGTGCAAGGGGGCTCTGCAGAGCAGGGATTAGGTCTGTGTGAAGGTAGTGCTTTGTCCTACAGATCTGGAGTCGAGTCTCACTGAGGTCAGTGGAAAGATATGCTTTAGTTTGCTGCTATAGTAGACTTATGACTGTATCTGGGACATTAGGCAATACCCCAATACAAACAATAAATACAATGGTAACTCTTAGGAAAATTAATCTTGTGAAGTTCAACTCCAAGTGTTGATTATACTTAAAATAGCATCTAGTTCCATGTTTCAGTGATTAATTATTGTGATAAAGTGATTATTCCATTGCATTTCAAAGTTTTATAGCTATTTTACAGTACATATACCTATACACTTTTATAATCAATATAAAGTTTGCAACTGTAGATAATGAAAGAAAATAATTTAGTCTAGAGCAACACTTACCAACACATTGTTCCCCTCGTTTCTGATAGCCTGGAGGACACTGGCAGCTGAAGGACCCTCTTAAATTGACACATACTTGGTCAGCTCTACAATTATGGGTTCCAGTCGCACATTCATCTATATCTTTATAAAAAAAGCAAATGCAATATTAGTCATAAAGTTTACTTAAAATATTTAGCCTGTTGAAATGCTTTACCCATCTTCAAGCTACCTATAAGTGAAGGCAGCAAAGTTCAAATATGCTCCAAAGATGTCACCTCAATGCTTATTCCATTTGCAGGATATGAAATGTTACTGGATTTCTAATAGCTTTTAATTCTGATATATTGCATTTGGACATATTTTCAGATATGGTTATTTTAAACAATCAGAATCTTTTATTTGTCAAACACCATTAATATTTTGTTTGTACCTATAAAACTTTCTGTAAACTTTATCATATTTTTATTGTATTTCAATCATTTGACTTGGTTTTGTTTTTTTCCCATGCTGGTTGTTTGTTGCATGCTGAATTACTCTGGAAAATTTCAGCAGATGTAGTTCAGCCCTTTGTCAAGAATGAGATGAGTTAGAAATATGTTGTTTTGCTAACACTAAAAAGACTGGTGATCTCTTTTGCATGGTTCCCGTGCTCCATACTTTGGACAGGGACTTGGAACTTGGTGTGTGGTGGCCTTCTCATCAGGAAGAGATCTGCCTCTTGTCATTCCCATGAAAATTCCCCTAATTCAGTCAATCTGCTAAAGTCTTTGGAAACAGTTTACGTATGTTTGTATTTGAACAGTACAGCTAAAAATGCAAATACTAGACCGATACTTTTCAGAGTAATTCAGGCAGCTTTTAGTTCACACTAACTGCAGGTTTATACAAGCATAAACCCAACATTTTGATTTTGCCTATTCATTATAACTGCTGGAGGTACTTAATTATAATTAAACTGCATGTGCTGACAAATAGGTTGCTTAAAATGGAATTACAATTTGCTTTCTCATCTGAACGTCCCAAATGTTTGGAGAGCTTTTTTTTTGTAACCTGACACAGTACAGTGAAAGGACTTTTTAATTTTGGCATTGTACACAATTTGGAGACTCTAGGCTGAATAAACAAATTCCTTAAAACTTATGATCTCTAGTTTACAAATCTCAGCTGACCTCTCTATTTGTATAGGCACTGGGGACGTTAGAACATCACCAGTGGCAGATTCTGGGTGGTGCTTTGGAAAAAATGATGGATTCTTTCTCATAGCAAATGAAAACAATTTTGACCACAAGATTCAATAAAAAATAAACCATCAACAGTTTGAATTAATTCTCAGTGTTTGCCTTTTCCCCAAATGTCCAAATATTTTACATATATCTTCTCTTTATCTGACAGGAAAAATAGAGTCCTTTTATGTTAGCCTGCTCTTTGCATTTCTGCATAATATCAGTCCTAAAGCTGCTGTGTTGATGCAGCACTTGCTGACTGCATTGTTCTGTACTGACAGCTGAAAAGCACATTCTCGCACATTCTCAGGTGTAAAGACTTTCAGGGACTATAGCTGGCTGCCTCATACCAACCTGACACATCATTAAATGCTTGAGCCAAAGCATGGTGGAGTTCAATGCAAGTCTTTGCAGAGACTTCACTGGGTTTTGTGTGTACTCCTAGTTTCTACAAAAATTGAAAATAAAATGGCTATACTGCTCACACAGTTCAAATCCTTTTTGTTGCAGAGTGTACTGGAACAAAGAAAGTTTATTTGATCTTTAGGAACTTCATATATGAGTAAACTTAACATGAGTTACCTTTTAAGATGGATTAGTTAAAATGCATTAAGTCCTTATGTTGCCATTTGCATCCATGGCTTGATTTCTCATTAGCTTAATTTATATGGAATAATAAGCTACACCGGCTAAAATGAAGCAAACTAGATTGACTTATGCACTCAAGGTCTTTGATTTTTTCCAATGGTAAGTTCAGTTTGAAAGAAAAACAATTACTCAAAAGTACTGTTTGACTGCTAGCTGACTCCCCATTTGGAAACTCTTGGAAGATTCAATGTTACGGCCACAAAGATCTGTGTTTATAAGAACAACCTTTTCTTGAGACTTGTTTCAAGGAATCCTTTAGAGCTCTCCTAAGCTTCTTACTCAAGTTAGGATCCTGAACTGGGTTGCATATTAGCTGTGGCTGTATGTCCTGTCTGTCTTCTACATGCCATGAAACTGCATGTTGGTATGTGGCATATTCTTGGTGGACTTCAGAAGAGCTTTATTGGTGGTGTTACTCTGCATCATCATGGTACTTTTTGCTATTTTGGCTGGTTTTGCTGGATGGCTTTTGTTGAGATGCGAGTCCTAGGCAAGCTAGGGAAACAGATACATGGAATGAAGTATTGATGGGAATTCTTTGAAAACTCCAATCCTCTTTTTTTGTTTTGTTTTTGTGAACTTTACTGAACTGTCGAAGGTGGGGAGCGAAGTTGGACAGGAGAGCAGCCTGTAGCCTTCACTGGGGAAGGGTAGTAGGTTGCCATGCTTGGAGCAGTTCTGCTCACATCTGTGCAAAGAAATCAGTAATGTTAGAGGAAGGCTGATGGCCTGAAGATCATGTCTCAAGTGCTTCAAGGAAAATACTGTGGGAGAAGAACAACAGGCAGCTAGAAAGGTTTCAGTGCTGGAACATTCAGTTCTGAAATCTCTAGTATTGCAATAATTACAGATATGTCTACTGTTGTGACTGATACAAGGGTGAGGAAGTGAGTGGAAGATTTCAGTGCTGAAAGCGGTGCCAAATGTGAATTGTATTGGTGTGATACCAGAAGCAGCCCAGCCCTTGTGGAGTTCAGAAAGAAGCACTGGTGGATTTTGCAACGTGATGTTGCTGCACAGACCTCTGCATCTATGCTTTTGGTGAGTGAGGCCCAAAGAGAAGTCTTCAGCTTCTTGGCACTCAATGTGACCTGCATCATCCTCCATTAGAGAAACAGTCTTTTTTCTAACTGTCCTGAGAGTTATTGGAGCAATAGAGGAGTGGAAGTCATAGGAACGAAGCAATATCGATGCTGGAGGTCTCCTTGGGATGAGGCAGATCAGTTCCATTTTTCTCTGAGGTGGCACAAGTAGGTATCTACCAATACACACATACGGTTCTCTCCCCACATGAAGTACCATAATATTACACCGGTGGTGCCAATATTGATCTGGGATTCCCACTCATGTGTTCATGGTTCTTGAATGGGTAGGCTGTCTATCTGCAGTTGTTTAGTCTTTGACTGATCTGAAGCTTCCAGATTGTTTTCCCAGGTATGTTCCCTCTGTGTGGAAATCAGTAACTCCTAGGTCTTCATTCCATCATTCAAAGAACTTCTTTTTCCAGTTTAAATCAGGCTTTTCCAATCCATTAGATTCCTAACTTGCACAGTACCCTCTGATTCTGTGACAGTGATCTGGAAGCTGCATCAATTTCTGCTTTTAGTCTGTATCAAATGCAGTAATACTGGGATGAGATCGCGGTTATATAAAGCACGTGTTTTTCCTTAAATCCTACCATCTCATTCCATTTGATCTTTCTTGATGAAATCCCTGGACTTAAGTGTGAACAGTAAATGAGGGTATGGGGAATCCATACTTTTGGTTTCTGCCTACTGCAGACACCCATGACCAGACTGATTTGGTACCTGTGAAGACATCACAATCTGGGGCGAGGGTGTGATAGAAACTCCTACAGGAACATCACAGAGCTCACCAGCTTTAATCCAAAGAGCAAGATAAATTTGTCTGACCTTTCCTCTCTAGCATGAATGCTTAATAATGTGTTACGTGCATGTGTATTTATAATAATTAAAAAAAAATTAAAACAAGACACTCCACTGCACACACTTGTCTCTCTGGGGAGAGGGTGAGAGAACAAACATGTGACAGATGTTCGTCATGTTGCTTAATGCACTACTGGAAAGCACTCAAGATACCACAGTGATGAGTGCAGTATAAGAAACAGATCTAGAAAGAAAATAATGGGCTTTTACAAGCTCATTCTTGAGCATCTTTCCTCTGCATCCTCTTTTCCCAATTTAGTGTCATCATGATAAAGTTTGTTTCTGTAAGTGTTTCAACAACTGATGCCACAGCTGAAGCTTCTACTTTAAGCAAGTATCTTGTAAGCTGTACCTGAAAACACCCTCAACTCACTCCTCATCAACTTTGTTGTTTAAATTTCATTTCTGTATGTTACGCATATATTTGCTCACCCAGGTAGGCAATTTAAATTACATTGGTAACCCGTAATGAAAATTACGTTCTTTTTAACATTACCCTTTCTTTATTTCTTTCTATTTTCTAATCTCAGCTAACATTTTAAAAGGTTGTGCTGTTCACTACAGATAAAAAAGAGCTGTAAGTTTGTATTAAATTGTTAAACAACCTGAATGGTATTTGATTATTGATGCAAGTCACCTGTGAAATACAGATTAATTCTTAAACTCACTATAACTCTGAGTGTGATCTAAGATGCTGCTCAGATTTTTATTCCCAGACAGTTATTCTCTGGACAGTTACAGCCTGTGTAGTTGGAAAATTTCCTTTGAAATAGCCTGGGTGTCTCTAACAATCCTTTTGCAGATCAATCTTACTTGAAAATGGAGCTGGGTTACCTTCAGTGTCTTGATCATTGTAATAATTGAACTCGGATAATTATGTAGTCTTTCAATAGGCCGCTCAAAAGCAAACTTATTATGGGATTTATTTGCACTTCAAATAGTTATAAAAAATTTTAAAAATTTGTAAAATGTGTTTGGATTGACTACTTTAATTTCCATATGTTATTTATAGGTGTTAAATCCAGAATACTACACTGAAAGAATGTGACAGTTTCAAAGTCAAGTACTTGGGGGATTGCAAAACACAGAATTCGGGTTCTCTGAACAGTCTGAATTCAGATCCATTAAGCATCGTGACACAGTCTTTAATTATATGAATCTCATACTCTGTTTTTCCTGCAGGCTTGGGCTCAGTCAAACCTTATCATTCCCAAAATGGGTTAGGTGCTATGGTGCTCTGTCAAGTTGCAATGATTACTGCTATATAAAAACCTTAAATTGATGTAAAGAGTCAGAGTCAATAGAGAAATGGCGGGAGGAACGTTACAATTAAGGACACCAGTCTCAATTAAATTACATGCAAGCCACGCTGCTCTTTCAGAAATGTTTATGGAAGTCCTCAACTGTACTATGGTAAATATGGCCATCAGACCCCAATGATGCATCCTAATGTAAATACCGCCTTTTGTAGTAATCTTCAGGGCTATTCTAGAAAGTTCATTTTAGAAGACTTTCATATTGATAACTGTCTGTAGGTTAAGATAATGCTCTGAGTTGCATACGCCACTGTTTGAAGTTTGCAGAGTGCTACAGAAATAATGTGAGAACCATGGAGGGCAGCAGAGTTTGCTCCTGTATTCCTTCAAAATATAAATCAACTTGCATTTCATAGTTTTAATTCCACAAGCCTCATTAATAGCTATACCCAGTGATTCCCTCATTTTCCAAAAATGTACCCGCACTCCCTCTTGAAGTGATTTACACAGTTATGTCCTTCCAGTGCTGACTTTGGCAGCCTGCTATATATTTCAACCACCAGTTGTGTACAAAAATTTTGCCTGACCTGCTTTTTAGCTATAGCTTTCTCTAAATCTAGTGTACAGTGCCCTGTTTTAGAGCTAGTTAGTTTTTCTACTTCTCTACTGCAATCCATTCTCTCAGGCTCTTATCTACATCCATAAAATTCTTTCCTAGTCTCTCTTTCTGAGCTACAAACCTGGCTCTGTTCCCTTTACGCTGTGACTCATTTTTCCCAAACCCCCTGACTCATGCTGCTTGCTCACTTATGCAACAGCTTAATCTCTGTAATTTTCTTCATATTATTATGAGAAGTACATAAATTCACGAGATGCATTTCACCAATGCTTCAAACTTTTGTAGAAAAAAAAATGCCATCAACATCTATCCTTCATCTTATTTAAGTCACTTAAACCTTTTCTCGTACCTGTGTGTTGTGCTCAGAGCTGGAGAACTGTATTCTTAACTAACTCAAGTATGCCTTACTCCTGGGATTGAAGTGCTCAGCTTATTGCTGCTCACTGGCTCTTAATATATTGCAATTTACTACAGCATCTTCATGCTCTCCTTCTTTATGTATATATTCGTCTGTTCAAACAAGTCACAAAAAGTTTGTAGGTTGCTTTCTCTATTCCGATCTGTAACAATCTTGTAAGCAGAATATTCCACCAGATGAAAAAGAGGGCTCTTAAAATGAGGGATTCAAATTCAAAAATTATGGGATTCAAATTCTGATTTCTGTCCCCACTGAGCAGCGCCAATGGACCAGCTTCTGAATGGTTTGTACAAATCTAAACCCAGAATGATGCCACCGATGTCAGTGTTGCACTTGTCATTGACTCCAGTGAAGCTGTTCTCCATTTGTTTTGAATGTAAACAATAAATATTTAGTTAATCAGTTTAAACTTTTTGAGTTCTCAGTGCCAGTGAGACAAGAAAATGACTTGGTTTATTTTTCTAATAGATTCATCTGAAGTGAAAACACTGCCTCCCACGTAAGCAATGGCACCGGTGAGTCTGACAGCACATACAATGATCTGCACAGGTATTGTGGACAACTTACTTAACTTCAGGATTCTGTAAAACCTTTCACTTTCTGTCCACTTTATTAGCTTTCCTTCTGTCTCTAAGACATTTTATATTAGTATTTTTCAGAAATTACCAGCTGAAGGTAAAATACTTGACGAAATTAGACCACTATAGTTCTTCCATGAATATGGGCTTACTTTATTTTACCAAATTAAGTATTCTGTCTCTTATTTATGCTTCTTATATTGTTCTTGCAACTGAAGCCAAGCTCACTGCTATGTCGTTTCCTGGATCCTCCCTGATCCTTTCTTACACATAGGAACAACATTAGCAACCTTTAAATTCCCTGGTTCCCTCCCCAGCCTTAGCAAGCTATCAACAATTTCTGTCAAAGGCTTTTCTATTTCCCTTGCTACTTCCTTCAACATTTGGGATGTTATTCATCTGGGCTGGATGCCCAGACAACTTTTAACTCATTGGTGTTGGGAGGCTGCGCTTTGCGGAGGTAAATACCAGCAGAAAATCTGTTACATAACGTCAGGTCAGTAGGTACCAAAAGACTAAATATTTGGAGAAATTTCTCACTTCTGGAGTGGCAAAACCTGTTAATATAGAGACCTGCACTCTAACAGTGCAGCCACTATGCAGTAGTGTCATGAGGTAGCGTCTATAATTCTGTACAACTCTGTAGCAGCCCATAAACTCCCTCTTCATTGCTGGTTTTTCTTTCCCTTTTAAATTTTCCTTTGGCCCTTTCATGTTAAGTATATTGGACTGATTGCCCTGGTAACAAGTTTTCACAGTTGAGCGAAGGTAACCTACACAAATACTTGTTTGCACAGGAAAGATATATGTAAGAGCCAAGACCTACATTTAAGCAAATATGTGAGGTAGAATGTTTAAATTAATGAGATTTTCATGAAAAACAGCATGACTTCTTTTGGTGTGCCGAAACATTTCCCCTCTCAAATTTGAAAGTACAGCAAAGCAAGTTCCTAGTAGATTTGTCTTTTAGTACTCCTGGACATCACGGCACAACAAAATAGAACTAATGCAAAGTATTAATGTAGAAAATGTTTTAAAAAAAAAAAAAAAAAAAATTGAATGCAGTGCAACTTATAGTTCCTTGCATGGTTTCTGTATTTGGACTGCAAAAGTGTTAGCAGCTACCATGAATTTGGGAAAGTTACCCAATCACAGTGACTTCATGAATATTGAAGGTACAGGAAAAGCATCCTTCTATTTACTCAACAGAGTTAACAAGGGATCAAGCTGTAATAATCAAGTCTGGACTGCAGTACTTTGTCATAATTATGTATTGTCTTTGGTATGTCCAAACTGAATTGACTTATCACATAGAATAGTTAAATAAAGGAGTGAGCCATAGCTTTCAGCACTAGAACATCTCCCACATGTTTGTTTGGGAGTGGCAGGCAGCTGAAAGGGGACAAAAAATGAATGAAGCTTTGAATTGATGCATTACTTCCTTTCTCCTCCACTTTGCCTCCATCTGTGATGCTACCTTCCTTCTCTAGTATAGGCCATGCAGTCTGTAAACTATACTGCAAAAGGTAAATGGCTTTTAATTCCAAGATTTTTTTTTTGACTTTGAAGACTCAGATGCCATATGCAACTGAACATGCTTTTTCTATCCTGTATCTTAACATAAGACAATACTGATAATCATTACATTCAGGACAGCATTTCAGTGGTGACAAGGTAAGGATACTTAACCTGAATCAGTGCCTAAACATATATTCTGCTCCTATGCCTTCTGCATAGTAGCTGTCCATGCTGGAAATGGCAAATTAAAAAGCCTAATGCTGTATTATTACAACTTTGTCTATGTTGTGCTCTCTACTTTTCGAAGCCCCTACCAGTACAAACAATGGTTCAATAGAGCTTGTAGGAATGTGTTCTGATAAAAAGATACACTTTGTTATCGAATCACAACCATAGTGAATTAAATGAACGTGATGCATAAAACGCTGTTCAAGTAATACAGTAATTAAAATGATTATTACAAATAAAAGTGGTATGGCTAATATGACAACAACGTTAGTCTGATACAAGGCCACAAAAGCTATTCCCCGAAGACGTTTAACAATAGTATTTTCTATCCAATGTTACTTCAACATGTATTCTTAAAACAAGAACACGGGTATTAATATATGTCTTCGTGTTTAAGGTTTCTCAAAGGGAAGAGTACTTTTTTCCCAATAGAAGACCACAATGTTAACTATCAGTTTTCCTGCTCATCAAAAAAAAAAAATTTCCATGTTTTTGATTGATCTATATTAATTTAAAATTTGGTTTTTTTTGCTTTATTTCTGCTGGGGCATAAATGGAGCCATGCTTGCTTTCAAGTTACAATCCAATAATAATTCAGTGCAATGTATCTGGAAGTCTCAGAGTGCTTAAAAATGTGAGTTGTCATAATGGTAAACTTTTTGATTTACATTGCCATAGCTTATTTTTACTTTCAGTAGAGTATTTCCTGCTGTTGCTTTCTTGTGACTTTATGCTAGAGGTCTAACAACGTGTGCTTTTTGGTTCATGCCTGCCTAAGTGAGGATCACCCACCCAAGATGACCAATACACTTGGACTATACTCAAACACAACAAGGGTGGATTAAACTATTCCATTATTGCAGATGAAAGAGCTCTCCCCGACATCTGGCATATCATCTTCAAAACTGATATGGAACACTTCCATAAATTCAGCTTAACATTGTTTTTGTGAGTGTTCCAAAGTATTTTTAACATGAAGAAATAGCATGCAAACTAATTTCCTATTTGAAAGTAAATGTCTTGTTCTTATTTTTAATTCACCCAGTTATTAAAAAAGAAAAAAAAAAGAAAAAAAGTTCACTTAACTTGAAGCATACTGTTTTGTTTATTTAAGTTAATGGAAAAGCTAGTCAGTGTTTGATGTAAAGCTGCCCCCTTGCTTGAAAGAAAACCAAACAACTGGTTATGAATTATGAATATCTCCTAATAGTTTCCAGAATTATCTGAAGGATGTATTTTTTTTCTTAATTATGTACACTTAAAAGTTCCAAGTTCCCTATTCATTTCCATTTTGTTTGTTTCTCTCCTTGGAAACCTCATAAGCATTTTCCTTTAGCTAGGCTTGACTGAACAAAATATTACTGCTACAACCTGTAATATTAGGGAAATAAAGGCCTGAAAGCTCATTGTGGTTTTTAATTAGGAAGTTGAAGAATCACTCATTAAATCTTTGCAAGCCTTTTCACAGCACTTAACACTGGCAGCTGCTGAATCCCTGCAAAGGAAAACACAAACTTCTACCCAAAAAGCGTGTTTCAGAGCACACTTTAAAAATCAACTTTTATTCTGAGACAACACAGAAAACAGCTCCTGCAAAAAATCTTGCTTTTCTTGTATGTTGGCATGTCTTCAACTGTTTTAGACCTAATCAGACCATTCCTCTTGTGAGGAACCACAGTGTCTCCTTACGGTGAGGGAGGCATCTCCACGTGGGAGTTGCTGGCAAAGGTACTGCAATGGGGGATGCAGTCTGGTGAAAACCTGGTCTGTCTGTGTGGCACTACCATAGTCTGCAGTCCTTCTGACAGTTAAAGGCAGCTAGTTATCCACTGAACAAAATTAATACAGCAAACAAACCGATGCTCTGAGCATAAACTGTGTGATATCCAACCCTATCCTGAAATACAATAGCCTGATTTTTTTTTTTTTGGTAGTGAATGCATAGCTCATCAGTGCACACTTTGCTAACTAAGAAACAAGGGACCTTAAGATATAAAGGACTTAAGATGTAAGACAAGGGACTTAAAATATTTGATATAAGAGACCAATTTTATCAATAAAATCTTATTCTCCTTTAGCCTTTGCAGGCTGAATGAGCTGTTTTAGGAATTATAACTGTAGTTCCCAAGCTGAGAACATTTAAGTTCAAGTCGAGTTCAATAGCATCTATCAGAAGGAGAAGGCTTATCTTAAACGATGATATTGTTTTTAGCACTAATCATCCTATCTGTTGGCAGTACCAACATGCTGCAATCTCCACAGCTCCCTACGTAAATAAGCAGATTCCTGATGCTGTTCCAACTTCAGAAATGCCTTTGAAGGCATTATTTAGTTATGAATTTTTTCTACATGGTTATGTGATACTTTTAGTGTGTTGCTGTATGTACCCACAGATGCCTTCTTTTGAAGAAATGTATCTTAAAACGTATTTACTTTCAAAGTATCATTGGTGGGCATTGGTCTGTGTTTTACCTTCTTGTGAAATAAAAAATGAAATGGTTAAAAGAAATTCACTTTCATGCCTTCTACAACTTTTTAACGATAGAACAATAAAAGCAAATTATGGAAATAGTACTTAAAAAAGACACATCAGTTGATTTGGTCCAAAATATACTCTAGAGATGGGAGGGGATTGGAAGAGCTGGGATAGAAAAACACAATGTTCAGGTTGCACAGTTCAAGTAAAGTGAAGTGAAATGGATGTGCAAAAGTTAAGATTCTTGTGGCAATATCAGTTTGACTATGCTACAAACAAGCAGTGTTATATGGTACTGATCTAGCAAAACCATCAGTAACAGTATCTTGTAAATTTTGTTTGTCTGTCTTGCCTTAAGAATTCACATTAGCGGGTTCTGCATTTGAACTTAAGTGGAAAATCCAATTTTCCATGTAATTCTTAACATGAAGAGGGCTTAAAATGAAGTTTTAAAAATTCTTTGTTTGAAAGAGAATAGATACAAAAGGCGAAGCCAGGCAAGATCAAAAGAGAGGCAGAGGCATCAGGGAAAAAGAAGTCTTTTCTTTGAAGGTAAAAGAAAAAAAAAGGCAGTATGAATATTTATGAAGGAAGAAAAATGAACATCAAAGTTAAAAAGATGTATCATGATAGAGGTGACTAAGTGGAGGCTAAAGAAAAGAATGGGGGGGAAAAAAGCAAGGTACATAAGAGCCCTACTAATGTAGCTGCTTTTCACTTACAGAAATAGTGTTTATTAAACACTTTCTTATAATTCAAGACTAGCAGTGTGATCTGGTTAGATCACCAAGGTGTTTTCGATGCTCACTTTTTGTCTGGAGAGCCGGTAAGTACTTGCCAATGTCTGTATTTTGCTGCTGTTTTTCTGATTCAAAGTGTAATCGGAGCTGTTAGAAAAATGCCTAAATAGCAAGTGCTGAGGTGGTATAATGCACCCCTGTGTAGCACAGGAGGACGTGTCCTGCTGTGGTTGTGTGTGCCTGGGACATGGTGAGAGCAAGACATGAGCCCACGGGAGGCTATGGTGGGCTGTGGGCAAAGCGGGGATGGACAAGAAGGGTAACTGAAGTAAGTTTGAGGGTGTGCAGTCTACTGAAGATTGTAAGCTGGAGTGGTGCTTGGGAAGTATTTGTTGTTCTTTCAAAAACCTGACAAAAAAAAAAAATCTTAAAACTGAAAATTATTTTTGGCCCCAAACTAAGATTTTTCTGGGGTTTAGCCATGTTTTTTTCTGTGTTTAGGAACAAAAAAAGAAAAAAGACACCAAAAAATACTTTGTTCTTTCAATGAGCCAGTAATAAATAAAAACTAATGTTTTAAAAACCAGAAGTTTCCTTGGGAAGAGAGAGCTATTTTTTCTTCCAAAATTACTTTGCCTTAAAATTGTGATTGACTCTGCTCTCAGGCTAAGGATCTGACTTCCCAGCTGCCTTTAAGCAATCAAGTAGAAGTAGCAATTGGGACAGCTTTTCTTGGGTGGTGTTTTTTTTTTTTTTCCCCTGGTCTTTGGCTGGGAAGTTACATGGGTTTGCCTCAGAATAGATGCTGTGCTACCATAATCCTGGCACTTTTCACTGAAAATGAGATTTCGGCAGTGTTTCCTAGAGTAAGTAGAGTACTCCTGAAGTCTGCTTGCCGGGCTGTTGGGATGGTGAAATGGAGCAACCTGCTGTTGTTTGCTTGAGCATGTGATTATTTTTTTTTTTATACCTTGTGATCTTCACAGACTTCTGGCGAAGCTTAAGAGGTTAGTTTGAGAAGGGAGTGGCTATCATTTGTTTAGAAAATAAATAGAAAAAAGTAGGCCAAATACCAGTAAAGTTCCAGTTTTAAAATATTAAACTAACGCACAACATTGCTGCCCTGAAAAGGTCACATGAAGTGGGAGAAAGGATGTATTTAGACTGATTGCCAGGCAGGACGTGGGATCTCTCACTGACTTGGCAGTAGATACGTCAGCTCTATTTGCTATTAGTGCTGTTTCTAATGCTCCATATTTGCTAAGTTCTTAAGTTTGACAAGATCCATGCTTTATTTTCCAGTATTTACACAGTATTAAGCAAGTGTGTAAATCCATTCAGAGAGTAACCAAGGCCTACCCCGCCCCCTTTTTTCTGCTTCGTCTTTGGTTAGTAGACAGGATGCTCAGAAACCTGGGAAAATGGAAATTTTGAGGGGTTTTCCTTTGGGGTGTGCTATCAGATAACAAGGTTATTTGTAACATGTTTAAACTTGCTAAATATGGTGGAATAGGGCCTTTTGCTTCCAAATTTGTCAGTGAGAGTGAAGAAAGAAATGACTACTTAAACTACAATAGAGCTGTTACAATTTCTTTGGGAAGAAATCATAAGATTTAATGAAATGTAAGCATCCCTTTCTATGGTCTGACTTTAGGGTACTTGGCTAGCATCAAGTAGAAAACCTAACGCAGCAGCTAAATAATTGCTGCCACATCATCTAAGCACATCATTATCACTGCTGGATGAGATGAAAGGTATTTACAAATGAGAGTCTGCCAGGAGAACACAGTCAGCACAAGCTTGATCCAGCTCCAGCTGTAATCAATAGGAGCCTTCAACTAAACTAGAGCTTAAAGAACAAACTAACCTCTTTCTGAAATGTAGTACACTTCAAATTTTGCAAAATTAAACCTGGAGCTCATCAGAAGTGAGATGCAGAGGGATTCAGTGCCTAACAAAGCCCCTTGTTTTACTCCGTGCATTGTTTGATAGTTGTCAAAATTATACTTTCTATTCTGACAACTCAAGCCCACATTTTTTCTTCTCCCCCTTAAATCTCCCACTTTTACTTTCCTCCTGTTTTTCTTTTCCTATTCCTCTGGGTTCTGCCCTTCTAATTTTTCAAGGCAGAGAATGTGCCTTTGTTTGTGAAGAGCAAAGCAAGTTTATGGCACCCTATTCATTATATTTATGAATCATATCTAACTGAATTTTTCCCATAGCCCAAAGGTGGCTGTTTGCCCAAAGGCACTGCTCTCAGTGCCTGTATTTTCTATTTATAAGGTGTATTTTAGTTTACATCAGAAGCTGAGGGAAAGACTTCTGCTTGATATCACTTCTGCCAAATGAAACCCACAGAGAAGCTGTGGCCAAAGGAACTCTGTACAAAAGTTGTCTGGGCTCTGTAATTTTGTTCACGTGGGTGCATGGTAGTATACATTAGTTGCCAATAAAAACAATCTAAAATAGATACGGCACTGTGCAAGTCTCGAGACGATCTTAAAATGTACAGAACACAGGTAAGTGAGCACTGGGAGAGAAACACACTTTGTCAAAACACAGTTTGGTGAGAAAATCAGCTTTTGCAAGATGGTCATGAAAGGACAAGAAGCTCCTCTGACAATCCCTTCTACTCTGTGCAAGTTGATGAAATTCCTGAAAGAGTAGTTTACAACCAAATTAAAGAAAATTGTTGTTTTTGAAACTATTTGTGGTTGTGACAAAGTGTGGGCGCTCCCCGGAATATGTTGATGTTAAGTAGGCAGTATAGCCAAGGACATTGAGGAATTAACCATTTCAGTCCTCAAAGTGGAACACCAGTATTAGCAGTTGCTCAATGTCAGGTAAGTTTTTTGGCTCTGGCTCACTGGCAGGCATTAAAAAGCACCAGCAGCACGGAGCCTAGTACGCATGTAAAAGGAGATCTGCTGTGGGACAATTGTTAGTACAGATGCCCATCCAAACCAGGCTTTTTGCCTCCAGAGGCCTGCAGGAATAAATAGGAATCGGCTTTGTGGCTAACATGGGGAAGGGAAGGAACAGGCCCTGACAGATTCGTGGGACAAGTTTTTTAACACTTTGTGGCATGAGATGTTTCTCTAGCTCCTGGCTCCAGGAAGAAAGATGAGTGGGAAGCTTTAGCCGTTCTTCCTGAAAAGGCAGCATTGAGGCCCTTCCTTCTCTTCATCTTTTTCAGGAGGTATTTTGCTTGGTTTTCAGTCTATTCCATTCCCTCTTTAAAAGGCACAAGGTCCCAGATTTCGATTTTCTTGCAAATTGAGCTAATTGCCAAGGATATGTAGCCTGTCTGCATCTTGGCATTTCTGGGGGATGCCCAGAACATTATCAGTACATTGCTCAGCATAACTGTTTCATTGCCCAGTTGCCTCTAGCTCTAAGTAGACAGTCATAAATGTTTGATTAAAATCTAATCTATCCTTTCCATGACCATTGCAGAGGTTAACTAATGAGTGCAAGCCTACAGGGGAACATAAGGGCCTCATATGCTGTTGAATACTGGCCAATATTGGTTGGTCAAAATAAATTTTGCTCATAAATTCTTGCAGGATGGGAGAAGAGATTTCTCAATTTAGACTTCCATCAAAGCTATTGGAAAAAGCTGTCAATCACACTCAAAGTTTTCATAGATGTCTTGCTGCCTCAAATGCCTTCCAGATGGATTTAATTCCAGTATGATTGATTGTCCACTCAGCTTTGCAGCTGTGTACTTCAGGGAGAAAGTCCATGCCATGCTCATTCATCTGCTGGATGGTAAAAAAAAAAAAAAGTCTAGTGGCTCTTTCTTCATGAAATGCTATCTTCCAATAACTGATGAGGCAAGAGATGAACTGACAGAAGATGAATCTAGGGGAGACTAATTATATCAAAGTAATTAATGCCAAAAGCAAAGAATAGAATTAAAAGGTAAAGCTAGGAGATATGTATCTAAGTATCAGTGAGATGGTCTATTTATAGTGGAGGAAAAGTAAACATCTACAAACACATTAATTTCTTACCGATAGGATAAGGGGGAGAATTGCTTAAAATTCTGAAGCGAAAGTGTTTTAAAATAAGTGTTTTCATAATTTTACCAATCCTATTACTATTTATGCTACTATGATTTTTGTTAGCTTGAATAACCCAAACCACTGTTTGCAACATTAAGCCTTCTCCCAGACTAATCAACTTCAAATTTATTGTGTAAGCTTAAGAGGTCTAACATGGTACTTGTATTTCTCCGTGCTGTTGGCTTATGGAAGCCCTCATCATGGATAAGAATTCCACTGTTCTGCTGATATGCAAACTTGAACCAAAAGACAGTGCCACTTTCAAACAGCCTATAGTCTAAGAGAGGAGAGAGTGGAGGATTTCAAAGCATAGCAAGAACCAGTCTGGTAGGTAATGATATTTGTGGCCTGTAAAGATTTTTAACAGCTTTTGCAAAAGAAAAGATTTCCAGACAGGGACTACTGAAGAGGAGGGGAAGTTTTTTAACAAACTGTAAACACATATGCTTAAGTAGCTTGAAAAACTCCCATATACAGCACCTAAGCAACTCCATTGATTTAGAGGCTGGTTTTAATTAATCAGATGCTACCAATAAATATGCAAAACACTGGTGGAAGACCAAGGACAAGACTGGTTTCTAGCAGTTAGCTGAAAATCCTCTGTAGCTAGATCTGTATCTAAACTTATTTAGGATCTAACAGACTATTAGTATGCTTTGGAGACTTCATGGACAGGCAAAGAGATCAATAGAAAAGAAAAGAAATGCAATGTCTCAGATAATAACATGATAGGATCTTCTGAACTGATTTCAAGGTTTCAAAAACACCTCAGAGAAATGAAAATAAGTCATGAAAGTTCTTGTATCCTATTATTTTCAAAAGGACTGGGAAGTGTTCAATGTGTTTTAGGATCAAATCCAAATGATTTTTAAGGAGCTAGGTCTCATTTTCAATGAAAGGAAAATAAAAAGGAAGCAAAGCATAATAGATAAGTAACGGCTGAATACATATTTAAAACAGAAATCTTTTCAAAGCAAAGAACAATGATCTCTTATCTACAGAATGTTCAGTAAATAGGTTAATTCTGCATATTGACCTAAAACTCTTGGGCTTGATTTATTATTACTCTTATTTGTGCAGTAATTTTTATTTACTGCATAAGGCCTTATACTTATTACATGTACGTGTGCTTGCCTGAAATGTCCAGTAGAAGAGAGCAAAACCTCTCGAGCCAGAAAATGAATCTGAGAAGTTCATGGAAAGAACTCTCTGTGACCATGCAGCTACGTGTCATTCTGTCCCAAACCAGTCATGTCCTCTGCATCATTCTGCTCCTCATAATGAAGAAAGTGTATCTGATTTTCAGATCATAACAATTTTGCAATTCAATTTCTAGAAGGCATAAGATATTACAGAGAGGATATTGAGATGATGATTATTTTAGTTAAGCCAGGCATCACTTCCTACAGAAGTGGCATGAAGTATCTAGTTAGTAAAAGTGACAGTATTTTTTTTATCTGGCACTGTAAACTGTTCACAATCCTATTTAGAGTCACCATAAATCATAAACTGTAAAGTATCTAGTTTCCTAAAGGAGCAGCTTTATTTCATTAACATTTTGAAACTCGCGTTGCAATGTTGCTAATTGTATAGTAATTTATCCAGGCTCACAGTGTGAATTGCTGTTTTCAGTCAGTTTTTGGCACTTGTTGCCAGTTTAAGTAAAGAGGAAGAGAGAATAAAGAATTAAATAGACACAAAAATGACGTGGAGAGTATCTAAAAGGGACAGCACTGCTAGATGTGAGACAAGCTGGGATACTCTGCAGAATTATCTGAAAACTATGTCCCAGCAATGTAACTGCAAGCTGAGTAAACAGCACTGTTCTTCAGATCAAGGCTACTCCCTCCTATACTTTCAAGCATTTTCTACCCACCCATGAATAGGCTCGGTCTGCGCTTGGTATTGCAGGCTTGCTCTGGCAAGTTTTTTAGTGAAGGTTTAAGGTTTTTAAAATAAAAGTTCCTAGCAACAAGGTGAAGGACTAATTCAGGACAGCATTCCTATTCAGGACAGCATTAAGTAATTGTGTAAGTGTAGGCATGTGCAAAGATGTCAGGGAAATTGCTGGGATCCAAGCATGTGCTTTAAATGCTGGAACACAATTAAACGTGTCTTAATATGACACCTCAAAGTGTAAGCAGTGGTTTTGTTTGTTACAATCAGTCTTGATACACTTTCAGTACTTCAAGAAGTTTGGTGGGCACTAGCTATGAATATATCTTTGCGTTTATTCAGAGCTTTGCATTCTAAGTAGCATAGACACTGATCAGTGAACTTGATGTTTTTTCCTGGTTTGTGGATACACATTGATATTAGCTTTTTTTTTTTTTTTTACAATCTGAAACTGAAAAAGCTGCAGAGATTGACTTGTAGGAAGAGTTGGGCCACAGGAGGCTGGGAATGACATTCAGCAGCTTCTCACTAGCTAGGCTGCTTTCCATGAGAATGGTTGTGCTAGTCAGGGCTGCCCCAGAATTGTGTTACTTTCCCTTATGGAAAGCACTTCCTCACCTTCACCCTTTGTAAGAAAACAAACCAGTCTTTCTCATAAATACAGCAGTTTTATAAAAATTTCAGTTCTGAAAAGTACAGTAAGAAATAGTCTTAGCAGTAGGTAAAACCCAAGAAGGTATATTTTTAAATTTTGTTGAAGAAAATAGAGTAAAGAAGGAATGCAAGCCAAATGTTTAGAAGTATGAGGATGGAAGGCTTTCTCAGATGAGTGCTTTTGCTGCATCGGTGCATACAGTGCCTTCCAGAAGGAAACTTTCACTGGTGACTGGTACCCAATCTGTGCTACAGCCATTGAAATAATAAATAATTCTAAATAGTTTGATAAGTAAAACTGAGGGACCAATGCAAAGGAGCTTGAAAAATGAAGCGGGGGGAAGAGAAAGTCTGCATCTTTAGCACATCTCTTTTGTCTGCCTCTTATCAATCTAGGGTGAATTGAAAGGAGGGGTTCTGACTGGATATAAGGGAAAACCTTTTTCACCATTAGGGCAGTCAAGAAGTGGAACAGGTTGCCCAGAAAGGTTGTGCACTCTCCATCCACAGGGGTCTTCAGGACCTGACTGGATAAACCTCCCCGGTCTGAGGGTCTGATCTCAGAGCTGACCCTGCTTTGAGCAGGATATTGGACTAGAGACCTCCTGAGGTGCCTTCTCACCTGAATTATTCTATGATGCTGTAAATATACTCTAAGCTATTAACCAGAATGGAGAACTGTACTACCTTTCTTTCCTATGACTTCTTACAGATAGTGTTCTTCAGGTAGTAGTTGACTCAAGTGAGGTCTCTGATTAAAACATTTATGGAGGCTGAGTCGCAAAACTTTTTTTATGCAACCTAAGCACCAAACTAAATAAATTCAGGACAGCTGTGAACTGATGAAAAAAAAACAACCTGTAAGGAAGCCATTTGGGCATCACTGGGCTAAATTGTGAAATTAGTGCTAAGAATAGTTAACAATGAGACATAAGCATTTAATTTTTCAAATTAAGGACAAATGACAGGAATGGAAAAACCTGCATATTATCATTCCAGTTTTTAAGGGCTCTCTACTCAGCCCATCCCAATTGCATCCCAATGGGACAGTAATGCTGTCTTGAATCTGAATTTGTGTGACAGGGACGGTTCTGTAACTTTATGCCATAAAGCTGAAGTGTGTGTTAGTTGGTGTGTTGCGTGAGCTTCTGCGGTGTTCTGCAAAGATGGTCTTGAGCTGATCCAGGCAGATCCCATGGCTGTCCCACTTGAAACGTTACGGCCAAATTAAAAAACATGTTTTGTGTCGCCTTTTTGCTTTTTTTCATATTTTTAGACACTTAGGATCATTCTTTCTGGCTGAACCCCCTGAGCGGCCTTTCAGTCTGTGAAAATCCCAATTGGTCCCTTTGGTCTCTTTAATATTTTGCTTTCAGCCTAATGATCATAGCTGTTGTAGGAGTGTGACTCCACCCTGAGGACAAGGCGCTGTGAAATGGCTCCTTAGCCCCTGTTTGGTCACAGATGAGGCATGTGTATGGAGCCCCCGGGGCTCCCACAGCATCTACGAGCCAGAATTTGCTGAGGCCGGTTTTTGGCTAGGTTGGACATGACAGATGCAAAGAATGATATAAGCTGCTGCTGCTGCTTTTGTCCCAAATACAATACTAAACACAGCAATAGTTTTGTGCAAAGTGTGTGCTGCTTAAGGTATGCAAAGGCCTGCACCACTAAGCTGTTCAGAGCATGACAGATTTCCTTCTACATGCATACGTTGTCCAGAAGAATGGAGCCTAAAGAAGGCCCCTGAAAGCTGTGGCAGTATGAAATGATGTCACTGAATTTCAATATTGCATGCTTTTCCCCACAATAACAAACTGATTCCTATGATGAAAATGTTCTGATATTAATACCTGATTTCTTTTCGATATAGAAAAGTTTTAAATTGCTAACACTCGGATCAGATAATTTATACATCACTTTGTCAGAATTACAGAAATTTTTGTCTAAATTTCCCAATGGTTTTAACTTTCAACAGAATTACACTGGTTTGCTCTCTTAAAAAAAAAAAAAAAGTCTCAACCTTCTGCAGCTTGTAGGGCAGGGAATGGTTCCATTACAATACTGAACATCTGATGTCCACCAGACCGATTAATCAAAGCTCTGAGGAATGTGATTTATGCTCAGTCCGCAGGTAGCAGTCACCAAACACAGAAAGATGGAAAACTTAACGCACAGTGGTTTCTCAAATTGGGCATGAGATACCTCAGAAGGGTACAGATATTGCCAATCTACTTTCCAACAATTAACCCCATCCTGACATTCTTTAATAATTAAAGATTGCCTTAAACACATAAATTAGGTTTGTTATCCCTTTCAAAAATTGTTCTTTTTAACTTCTGGTCGCACTGTATAAAATGTCCAGACCTTTGTTTAATTAAATTCTTAAATTGTTGGCCTCATATCCTATAGCAGTGAGTTCAGGAAGCGTTTCCTTTTCTGGGGTCCTCTGACTGTATCACCTTTCAGCATCATAAATGAAGTTTTGAATTGCTGTGTTTCAAAGTGGGAAACAGCAGTTGCAAGTCTGCTTTCTCCAACCCCCTCATTATTTCTGTATAGTTTTGCCACACTCATCTCTTTTTCTCAGTTGTTAAAATCTCTCCTCATCCCCTAACTGTTGCTTTCTCCTGCTGTGAGCTGCTCTTATTTTGCAATATTCCCCTTGAAATGGGCTGACCGGTATTGCAAACAGCCTCACTCCTTATGATAGTATTTGATAGGTAAGAAAATCAAGCAAGTGAACTGTTTCTGCATCACGAACAGCCACTCGCATAGCTCCGGCTTCTCTCCTAGCTGGGGAATCCCCCAGGAAGCTTTCACGAGGGTGGAGAAAGCGGAGACAAGATCAAGACTAGTGCTCTAAAGCTGTGCTTAGGGGAAGAGGCTGAGGGTGTTCGAGGGTGTTGCTGGGTGGATCTCCTTGGCTAGTTTCTGGTTTTGGCTTTATTACATGGCTGTGCTTTCAATTTATTTCAAAGATGCCTGGAGCCTTATAAATCTGCATACATAGTAAGGAAGAGATTCTCTTAATGGTGAATACTGCAATTTGAGAGTAATCATAATGGAGAGAACATTTGATTTAAATACGTAATGAAGCAACCTTTTCATAAAGGTGTCTTCTAGAAATGGAGAATTTTCCCTTTTATAGGCATATAGAGCCTTTTGATAGAGGAATACTTTATCTTGGAACACACAAAAAAGCAGCCCCCTCCCCAAAATAATCATTTGCCACATACTGAATAATGGATTAAAACTTATGATTACATTTTCTGGATTGTTTAAACAATGGTCAAATGGTGTTTATGATGGGAAAAACTGGTGGTTTTCTCCTGCACCCAACTTTTGCAGTGCATCAGCCGTACCAGGAGGATGGTTATAACTCCTCTCCAACTCAGGCTCATTTGAGCTGTAATGTTCTCCTGCTTCTGCAAGCCCAGCAGCCCAAGAGGTGCTCGACCAGTACAATGTTGCTGACTTAAGACTGTCATTTTCATCTGCTTGCACAGTGTCCTCTGCACTGGGTAAAAAATACTGGGCCTAGAAGTGTCGGCAATATCTTTACTTTATTCTGAACTTCATTTCTACTCAAGTAACATACAAAGAGTGAGCTGGAAAGATCTGTCTTGATCCTTCAAATTAAGACAGATAAGACTGAGGAAGATCTAGATGCAGAGTAAATGCAAGCAGAATGACTTCAGATAAGAATGTGTTTTTTCTTTACCCCTGGGAAATGTGAATGACTTTTGGATTCTGCACACTTTCCTGATTTAGTCTCCAACAACTCGTGGGAGGAATAAAGCAAGGTATCTTCCACAGCCTAGGGGGGCAGATCAGTGGGTGCTCCAAAGCATTGCTTATTTCTGATGTGACTATGCACTAATGACAACACTGCCTATTGAAATATTACTGCTTTTAACTAGCCCTAAGTGTGACAGGCAATACATTGTTTTATCTTGTTCACGTTTATAATCTAAAAGCTATGTGGAAAACTTGTTCCTGATAAGAAAGTCCCTTGAAAACAAATTCATCTACTGAGAAAGTGCTTTAAATACTACAACATATAAAAATGCAAGTAAGATCTGGTAATGCAGGTGCAAAAGAAAATGGTTTCAAAATTGATGTAGAACTTGGTAACTATTTTTCTTTAAAGGCACTTGACAAAGATATCTATTTCTTGAAATGATGCTATCTTTATCAACTTAGATGAACCTTCTCCAAATACTGAACTGTATTTGTTGCTTCTAAATGTGTATTTAATTCCAGCTCTTTTCTAATGCAGCCCAGATATCCAAAATTCTCCACTAAGTAAGTCTAGACAAGAAAGAGGTTGCTTTTTCCATCTTTCTGATAAGCTAGGTCAAGTCAGCTAACATGACACTTAAATTTCTGCTGCCTTTGCCATGTTTTATTCCTTTTCTCTGTGCAAGTTTTTTATTAAATGTTAGCTTATTCGCAACCTCTTTAAAACCATACAGAAAATTGTTACCTGTCAAAAGTCCTTGCATTTTCCAGTTCTAACTAATTCTGTTAGAATAGGCACCTATTGCAGTATTTGATAAGGATTTCTTTTTAACTTGCTAATGCTGAGAAACATGCAGTAATTGATTGTCCGTTTTACTGTTTTTCTGGCATCACGGTATTTTTTCATCCCATAAGCTGTCTTATCTTTTTTCCCTGGATTTCTTTAACTCTTGTGAATTTTAATTATTGAAAAACAAACTTCTAAATCTTCGTATAAACACCAGTTTTGCACAGCAATCTGACTTATCAAAGGTTTTCTTTTTGTGCAAGTTACAGCTGGTAGTGGAATTTAGGTGTCAATAATATCGAAGCAGATGAGATGATTATTTACTCAGAGGCCAGCAGAAGGCCAGTTCTCCTTTATAAAGACCATCTTTTTGAAAGAAAAGATTAATGGGTAGACAGTGACCAATTACTTTGAAAATTCAGGCTGAAGATTTTACTGGTGTTGATGGACAAAAAACATTCCTGAAGCCATTCAGGCTTGAAACTTTAAAATCACCATACTCTCCATTGCTTTCACTATGTATTGAGGTTTGATTGCACACTTCGACCAGTTACCTGTTAACAGAAATCCCACCTGTGCAGGCATATGCATACAAAAATCCTCAAACAAGTTCTGTTTGTACTCAGGAAAATACATATAACATCTGTTCAGGCATGGACTGAACATGCTCAAGTGCAATGTCAGATTTGCTCCTATCATACTGAGTCATGCATTAGAATAGAAGTTTACTCCAGATTAAATTCAGCTTGTAAAAGAAAGCTCAGCCATGTCTTCTCCTTTTCAGATCTGTTTTAAATAGGCTTAAATGATGCCTAGATATGTCCACTCAAAGGCATGAATTTTTTTAATCAAGAGTTAACAAAGATTCAGATCTTCCCAAAGTAAACAATTCTTCCCAGGAGATACACCTTCATACACTGAATCCTTTATCATCCTATTTAAGAATTTTACTTATTTCTGTGGTTAGCCATCTATGGTCATCACCATTATCCTTGACCAAACAAGTACTATTTTTCCCACCTCCTGAAAACTAGTGTTTTGACAGTAAGAAATGAAAATAAGAGAGTCATGTAAAAAAAAAAAAAAAACCAACCAACCAAAACCCCAAAACAACCCCCCTAAAACCAACCAACCAAAAAATCCCCATCAAAAAACAAAACAACAAACAACCCCCCACCTTCTAACTGCAGAATAGTTATGGGGCATTTTTCAGTTAGGTGAAGTTACTTAAATTTAAGGTATTCACTAAGAGCAACAGGTAAGGGTCTATTGAATATCTAGTTCTAAAAATGCTTAATTAAGAGATTAGGATACATTACGCCAGAAAAGGTCTAATTAATTTCTGGGCCTCAAGAACTTTTTCTTAGCACTGTAGCTTACAAAAATGTGTAACACATGTTGTTTTCTTAGTAACTTTTGTCAGCTTCAAAGCTACAGGTTTTACCATATAATTATACAAAACAAAAATTAATCATTTCTCCACTATACTTACAACAGAACCAACTTTTAACATGATTTCAGATCAACAAATAAAACACAAATGTGAATGAGCATAAAAGGTATTTTATAATAACATGTATGCTAAACTACTTCATAGCTTTGTAATTTGCAAATCCCTTCTGTATTTTTAGTAAAGTTAAAATGTAAATGAAAGAAGGTACAAGCAGGATTCTTGTGAATTTAATATGTTCTTTCAGGTTAAATTTTGCTGTGTATTGAATTATGGCAAATAGCTTTCTCTCCAAAACTATTGCTTTCTGGCTGCTATGAAAACAAAACTTAGCAAATTAAAGATTAAGAGAGAGATAATCTTTGTGAAATATCATGCTTTTTATCCATGAACCTTACATAGATGATTACCTATTCCATATATTCTTGTCACATACAGAGAGAAGGGATCTTACTATTCCGATCTTGCGGATAGAAGCAGTTGAACTTTATGACAGGTATATGGCAAACTTCCCTTTGATAAGAACCCTTCAGCCAAAAGGATGTTTAAATCTTGTATTAAGTATTATAGAACATGCATAAATTATGACAATCCAAAAAAAACCCCTCAAAAAGCATCACAGAGGGAAAATGAAAATAAATATTCTTGAAGTATAATGAAAGGAGATGGCAAAGCTCAACTTACATGAAACCCATGAACAAAAAGTAGAAGTTAACACACATACAGGACAAAGGGGTTGCCATGACAGAGTGCTGTACAAGAATAGTTGACTATACCACAAAATATCCAGAATGTTTAAGATGCAACCTGGTAAGTTGAACTCAAAAATTACACTCTCATTGTGGTTTCCACCAGACCAAAAGTATCTCACTAGTATGGTCCTAGAACACTATATTCTCATTGTCCTTCATGGTACGAAAACGGCAAAATAGCAAGCCTAAACAACATACTGAATTAATTCAAGTAATGATGGAGAGTGGTTGGCTATAGTGCAGCACGTATTTTTCCTTAGTAAAGGATATGCAAAGGAACATAGGCATCACTAGGTGGTACAGTGAAGAATCAAACAGACCACTTCTGTATTTGTGGGAAGCTTTGTTCTTCCTTTAGGAACTATTTTGGCACACAGAGAAAGGCAAATACAAACAGTAGCTATCATCTTCCTTTGCCAGCATGAAAAAGAAATGCAGAAAATCTCTTGGAAAGAGAATAAAATAAGGAAAATAACAGCTCTGAACTTCAGCTCTTGAACTAGTTTTCCAGCTTGCTAAATTAGTGTCCCATCATTAGAGATGCTCAAGAAATGTCTTGGACCTTTAAAAAGTGTGTCCCTGCGATGCTGAGATCCTTTAGAGATGTTCTAGGGTTAGAAAAGGTGACTCAGTAACCCAAACTTCAAAAATGAAAATAAAACACAGGTAAGAGCGTTTCCATTATATACTAAGTAATCTGAAGCAGGAATCAGGTTTGAAAACAGAAAAAAGCGTTGGTTGAGAGAAAATTACCTTGAGCAAACAATTGGAGAAAGGAGGAACACACAACCTTTCTCAGCAGGCTAAAGAACTAGAATGCAGTAGTCCAGGATGAAGTAACTGCAGACCTGCTCAAAGCAAACACATTGAGAACATCGCTATAATTCTTTTATGGAAGTACGGGAGAAAGAATCTATCCACAAAGTGGCAATGGTATCGCTACAGAAGTATCCAAGAAGGGTGCTAAAAGTAGCTGCCAGGATGCTCTCACACTGCTGTTACTGCTAGGGAAACTTTCTGTATCACTGCAGCTCTCTAGACCACAATTCATTGACAGCAGGTATTGAAACAGGGAACAGAAGCCAGCCTGTGCTCCCACAAATTATGTTTTATGCTATCTGATGCTATTGAATGCAGCAGATGACAGCTATCATTCCTTGTAGGGTTTACTGACTTTTGGGATGCTTGTGTCTGAGTGTTTGCAACAGATACAGGGAATTCCTTGAAGGGACAAATAAATACTCTGTGCTTTTTAATGGGGTGCCAAGTATACTGGGATGCCCAGTCAGGATCAGACATAAGCACATTCTTCCCCTTTGCTATCTGGTGTTATTCCTGATTGCATTATGAAAAAGACCTCCAGCTTAGAGAGTGAAATTCTGAAGGAGGACAGATGGCTGGAGGTTTGGGCTTTTTTCAGGCCATGTGCCTTCTGAATACATTTGCTATGTTTTGTCTGTCAAAACATTAGCCTCCTCAGAGCTACCAAGCAAACAGGCTTTACAATCAACAAATCAAACCTGGAAGTATGACAGTCAATGCGACTACTGTATGATCCCATTTTTCTTGAATAAGAAGCCATGAGAACTGCTAATGAGTTTACTTAAACTTGAAGTCTAGTGCTTGCCTGCATAATCACAATTCAAGAAGCTAAGGTAAATACAGCTTTCGGAAGCTTGCCTAAATCTAGGACGCTTAGCGTGATTAGCATATGGTATGAATCTTTTGCTGCAACGTCCTGAGCATATTCCTGCAGGGGTCAGAATAATGGAAAAGCAGTAAGTAACTAAAGGAAGTAAAGCAGCTGCTAGTATTTATGCTTGTGATGGATGTGAACAGTAAAATGGTCAGACAGAACAGAGAATATCTATCCAAGGTCTTGACATGACACTCACAGCTGTGCAAATAGCACAGATGGGAAGATGATTCAGAGTGGCCAAATTTTGAAAATGCCCAAAAACAGGCCCTCAGGCCCTCAAAACAAGATGGTTTTTTTTGTGACCTCCCCTCTGGTCCCTCAAGGCTATTAAAGAGATGCTCCAGAAAGGGCTCTTAGCAGCAAAATGCAGCGGTTTCACAGATTAACAGCTTGAACAATTGGTTCAGCATGGGCTGATGAAAGATGATCTCTGCATGATGTACCCAAATGTACAAGAAATTAATTGGCGTCTATGAACACTCAGTACAAAGAGCTGTGAAAATGTCAGCTTGTATCCTTCTGTGGATTCTCTTAGACCTGCAAAATTCCTACGGCTTTTCCAAGTAATTAGTATTCAAATGGCATGTGTAGCCAGGTCAGTCTCTTAGGGTGGCTACTGCTGGCAACAAGTATTCTCCACTTGCTGAAGTGCTACAGCAAACATATGTACATACGAACTGTGCCTGAGTAAGCACTTTGATGAACTAATGGCATCCTAAACCAGATAACTAGACCTTATTTTTTCTACCACAGCCTCTCTCCTCATCCTTTCCTCAAACTAAACAGGTCTTGTGTTGTTGAGAGGAACAACTCTGGAACTAAACTTGTCACAACTCGGGCTCTTTTAAAAGCAGTCCTGAAAGCATTACTCCTTAAATACAAGAAGTGGGAAAACCTAGGATGCCGTACTCTTCTAACTACAGGTAATAGTTTACAAAAGGCTCCCCAAAACATTTCTGGGGCCAGCCTAAGAAACTATTATAGGTGTATTTTAGGTTATGTCTATATTAGCAATAGTGTGGACCCATTGGAGCAGATTAGAAGTTGGTACAGAGGCTCCAATGTCCCAGTACATGCATTTCTGAGGGTCTCTGGGCTCTCTCTGGTCTGGTCCTGGAGCCTGAATGCTCGTTAGTGGTTGTGGCGTATTAGCAGCACTCCTGCAGTGCATTTCAGGTTTAGTTTCATCTGAATGGGATCTGTTTGCATGTTCCAAGACCGCTCACTGAGGCAAATCAAAGCACGTTAAGTGGAGCTCATTAGGAGGTGCATTTCAAAAGTGCAGTCTGCACCCCAGCCAAAATGTCAAAGAGCAGCACCCTGCCGGAGGCACACCCAGACTCTCCAACCTGAACTGGTTCTGCAAAGGGCCAGGCTGAGTGCACCTGCACTTACCCTATTTTTATGTCCTTTTTATGCTAGTTGCACATCCCTGATACATATATAGAAAAAATATAAAGTGATTGCTGTATGGGAAACAAAACATCATAAACTGCTTCTCCTTGTCCTTCTCTCCTTAAAAAAAAAAAGAAGAATTTAGGCTCATTTAACTTATTTACACTTAGGCAACTTCTTGAGGTAAAAGCCTACATTGAGTATGGTAAGTTACTTTGAAAAGTACCGGAAAATTAAACAAAAAAAAAAAAAAACCTAACCCCTACCAATGAAGACATCCCTAAAATGATTTTGCAGGGGAAAAATAACCACAGCACAGAAAACAAGTTAATTCCTTCCCCCTGTCCCCCAGGGAAGGAAAAAAGCAACCAACGTCCACCAAGTCTAGGCAAGAACTATCTGGAAAATGTGTCTGTTTTTTCCATATAAGAAAGCATTGATATCTCTTATTACAACCTCTCTCCTCCCTGTATTTTACAGTCACAGTAGCACAAAGGGTTATAAGGAGACTAGAGAAATATAGGAAGCTGATCTAGCTGAGGAGCAAAAAAGTTTGCTTACTTTATTGCTTCTATCGCCAGTATGATAGGAAGGCAAAAAAAAAGTTTGTTTCCCTTCTCAAGTTTACAGGTTATTTGGTACCTTTGCTTGGTCTTTTTTTCATTCAAGTGTCATTAACATTCTAGGAAAAGCTAGTAGTCTCTTGCAGACTGGATTTGACAAAATTGAATTGATTGGGTGATTTTCTTTTGACTTCAATAGGAGCAGACTCAAATCACAGAGAGCCTAACAACACAGTAGAAATAAAATTCAGTCTTGTATGCAGGCAACAGAGTGCAGCTATTTATGTATTTATCAGGCAAAAAGTGTCTGTGAATATTAGCTAACTCAGTAGTTTGCTTAAAAATATTTCTTACTCTGTTTTTTGCTTTTCCCACTTTGAGTGATACTCTCACAATGACAGGTCAGAACATCTGAGCGGCTTCCTGAAAGTGCTGGCAGGTGCCACATATGGGACTCTACCTTAGTGACCAATTCAGCAGCCCTTTGACTTAAAGGCAAATTTAGAAGTGACAGTGAAGTGGGAACTGACTATACAGAGATGGGGAGAGGGGGGAATAGTTAAGGTCATAAACTCAGAATTTAAGATACAGTCAAAGTGTTTTAAGTTGAAGCACAAAACTCGGCGCTCTGTACATCTTCTACGTAAGACATCTTCCTCCAGAATAACCTCCTCTCATCTTTTCATCAGTTTTGGGGGTTCCTGGCACTTACTGTTCATGTACAGTATCTTAAGAATTTCCTAGGAAATTTTTGCTACCCATACTTCTAATATCAACACAGTTATACAAAAGCATGTTTCTGATCACTAGTAGTTATAAAAATGATGTATATCATAGGAAACTGCAGTCATTTCCGTGGAGTTGTCTTCTGAAGGAGTGTGCTTTGCTATCAACATGCCATCTGTGCTATTCACGTGCTACGTGGTCTCTAATAAATAACAGCATGCATTGCAGACAGAAAACTCTCAACACTGGTAAATATTGTAGTCGTCACTTGTTTTCTAAGAAGGTATTGAGTATCTTTTGTAACTCAGGCATATGGTCATGTTTTGATGGATTAAGAAGTGCAGAGAATCATGCGCCTCTGAATGTTTCTCATTCCTGTCGATAAAAGTAGGATCTGGCCACGCTGCATCGTGCTTTACCTAGCAAAGCAGCTCAGCACATCACTGAAGCCTCTTAAAGTCCAACAGGACTAGTGTCATTTATGAGTGTTTATTCCAAGCACAGAAACCAACATGAGTGTGTTTGGCCTATCATACCCTCACTATTCAATGTTTAAAAAGGGAGTGGACATTTTTATTAAAACAGAAGGCCCCTCATACTCTAGTATGATGTCAGTAATACAGCTCCTCAGAGCATGTTATTGTTTTAAACAGAGGTCTCCACACTTTCACATTGGTTATAAAATACTTAGTGCTGCTGGACTGGAAGGAAAATGTCATACATCTGCAAACAATTAGAAGGAGCTGGACTTCATATGTGATTTACTAAACAATAAAACAAGCTTAAGTGTGACTATATGTGTAAGTTACACTCCCTAGGAGCCTCAAGCAGTTATCATAGCAAAGTCTTTTAACCATAATTAAATAAATCCACAGTGGGACCACTGATGATCAAGATTATCTTTTATAAGATATTTTCAGCAGTGAAAAGCATGAAGATCATGAAGTTGAATGCCTGCTTTAAGTGCTCCAAAAGTCTTTTATCCTTTCTTTCGAGCACACTGTCCACTACCCCTTTTCCAGCTGGAATTCATTCAGTACAATACATTTCAGCTTTTAAACACTAATATTTCCATGCTTTCTGCATTTAGATTGAAATTTTGGCATGAGGAAATTAGTAGCAAAACTGTGATTCAGTCAAGCCCAAGATTTCAACATAGTTTGTGCGTCTGCTAGTTAAGAAGTTCTGGTACTATAACAACAGTTAGTTGTTGTTATAAATTAACCAAAGATTTGTGAATTGAATATAAATATTTAGTTGCAAGTTTCAGGAAGCCAAATCATGGAGTAAAATAATAGTAATGTATCACCACCAATCTTCTCAACAAAACAAAAACCTTAGCCAGTTGTCAGTCTCTTAAGTTAACCCTAACTCTCAACCTTTATTTGGAATATAAGGTATTGGTACTACACATGGTTAAACTTTCCTATGTTATCCCTGATTTATACACCCAAAGCCATTGTAGCAAAAGTGATGTTCATGTTTGGAATGTTTCTAGCATTACTTGCATTTTCCATCAAACAAAAATGTTGTTACACGCAGTTGATTGCAATTCACCAGCGAAGATGAGTGCCAGCCCAATAATGCAGCATCACCTGAAGGAGGGAGTGCCGGATCAAACACAGGAGTCCGGTATTCTGTTCCTGGTTCTGCTGCTACTTTGCTACGTTAAACTAAGGAAAAAAACATTTGCTATCCTTGGCATTGATTTTTCCCTCGATAACCCTAAGCGAACGCTCAGGGTTAAGGGGATCGTGGTACTGACCTCCTGCGGTAGCTTCTTTACTTGACATTCTTGAATTAGAGTGACAGAAATGTTGAACATTAGCAGATAAGTCAGAAATGCAACTCTGAGGCTTTGCCTACAAAAATAACTTATCCAGCCTCCATGATGATTACTATGCTTCAGAATGACAGGGAATTTACTTACTAGTGATAAATAATGTTCTGTATACATGAATACCAGAGAGAAAGGAACTACCACTGTATATTACAGCTTGCCCTGATTATAGTCACGCAAGTACTATTTTATATGATTATACTGTTATGGGCCACAAAGTGGAAAAGATGAACCATGGGGTCAAGTTTTGCCCTCTGTTTGCATGGGTATCCCACTAACGTGCTTGAAAACCAAGTTTATGAACAAGGAATAGAGTATGTTTTTATGAAAGAAAACAAAACAGTGGATGAAACATTTGTTACTTCAGCAAGTATAAGAGTAAACTATTTATATAAAATAATAAATGAAACAGTCTTAGTTTACAGTAGTGCTTGTGAGTCTGGTTCCTGAATGCATACAATTAACACTGCTAATACCCTGAGAATTTTGGCACTGTGTGTGGTGTATGTACACTCAGATGAAAGCTCTTCATTGCCATAGTTTCAGAGACTGGCTAGACTATGACTGGAAGTAAGCTGGCAGGGCCTGCGTAGAACTACTTCCACAGAGATCAGAAGAGCACAAGCTGTTCAGATGTTTGCTTCCTACTGCTTGATCATACATAATAAAAACACTGTATTCCTCTGCATTACAGTCAGGTCTAAGCAAAAGTTCATATGTGGTTAATTTTTGTTCTATTCAGCATCCACATACTGAGAAATACATAGTTTTGCAAATCTTTAGAAATCATCTATAATATGACTTGCTATGTTGCCTACTTTTTTCAAAGCACTTCTTCTTCTGGACATACTTAATACGATACAAAATGTTTGACTACAGTTGCTTACTTGCATTAAGGGGTTTTTTTGAGGATCTACAGACAACAGAATTAATTCTACTTGTTAGGCTGAAACAGATGGAATAGACTGTAAGGCTGCAACAAACTGCAAGTTCTGTTACCTTGAACAATAACGACATGTATATATTTTATTTACATATTTTAAGGAAGCGCATACGTGTCCAGTTTAATGGTGCAACAATATATGCTATTAAATGCAAGAGTTAGTCTGTCATTTTCCAGGTATTAGATTTGTTATCACATACACTCCAATTATACTTGAAAGTAAAACATACAGCAGCTTGCTTACCTTGGCACACATTGTGATCACTTTGCTCATACCCAGCTGCACACTGGATTTGATGAGTTGGGTTTGGAGGGGCACGGTGAGGATCAGCTGGAGTCCGTCGAATGACGTTGTTTCGACCACTAGTGGATTCAGCTGCTGCTTCTTCTCGCTCATTTACAATAATTTGTGCTGTTCTGGGTAGACAGAGGTATCCTCCATAGTGGTTAACACATTTCATCCCACCTTTACATGCATCTGGGACTATTTCACATTCATCAATATCTGTGGTTAGCAACAACACAAGTCATGCTTTTAACAGTCGAACCTTCTGCAACAGCCATTAATACAAATAACACAATGAGACATGCAAGCACACCTCCTTGTCCAAAACAGGGGTGTGTAATGATAATACTTAAAGAATACCAATGGCAAGTCTGTCTTTGAAAATTATTTACTGTACCTTTGCACCGTTGCCTAATAGGATCCCATTCATAGCCATCTGTGCATTGCTATAGAGAAAAAAAAAAAAATTAGGCTACTCGGGATTCTTTATTTTGAAAAAATAATCAAGCATATTTCAATGAACTCAGAGTTTGACACTAAGGGAAATGCAATGTTTGTATTTCCTTGGTAAGCTAGAAAAATGGCTGTTGGTACAGCATTGCCATGCAGGAACAACAACAAGTAAATACAGAGAGCGCCTCTATCTCAGGAAGTTCCTAAGATATCGTTTGTTGTGAGTACATAGGTTTTATTGGGGCTGGGGAACAAAGTGAGAAAAGCATCACTTTCTCCTTGCCTTGTTCCTATATGCTGTTTTAAAGCATCTGTCATTGGCTGAATCCTGGAATAAATGAACCTCTGAACCGACCCAGCTGACTAGTATGAAAATCTTCTTATGAAAAAGAAGCAAGTTTTTCTGAATTTTGATCTTGTTCACTGCCTTCCAACAGGTGAACATCCTTCATTCCTGGGGCTGGTTTCCCAGGGGGACTGATGGGCCTCTATCCCCTTGTACTTCATCCTCTCCCCCATTAGCACTCTAGCAATGGGGAAGGATCCCATGACAGCTGGAAATTCATTCACATGCTTTTTAATCACATGACTCCAGCAACTGCAGTCTAGGAAGAACAATTTATATTGTGAGACATACAATAAACGGTTAGAGTTTATAACAGTGGGACTACTTACATAAATAAGACTTTGCAGAATTCAAACAAGACTATACTCAGCAACTATTCATATCAGTGCAGACTAGTAACTTCAGGAAGAATTTTAAATATTCTGCCCTGCAGTTAGGTAGGCATCATCATTATTCCTCTGCCCAAAACCATTAAATTGTCTACAGTGCAGTAATTTCAATTGCAGGTGACAATTACAGAAACTGATTAGCAAAGTATCACAATGCTACCAACTGCAGCAGAGACATTTAAAATATCAATGAATCAACGGAGCTCTACTATGTAAGTGCATATGCATGCTATGCTGCTTCGGATATTACTTTAATGGCCCTATAGAAAAAAAGAATCGAGTCGGCTAATGTAATTAGTCACAGTCAAGCAACCTAAATCTTATTGCAACTACTCTGCTGCAGAGGAACTACACAAGTGACAAATTTGATCTTCCGATACTGAGATCCCCTTGTTCCATGTGCTATCCTCAAGTTATTTTGAGGAACTTGTTACTAACGGACACTGACTCAGCATTAGGAGTGAAAATATTTTCTTCATTTGCAGGTGACAGCAGCGATCTGCCAAATGTAGCAGCGAGTTGTAACTTTGGAGGCTTTTTCTTCCAAAGGGGTAAGTGGACAGCAAATTGTATTACAATTCTCAATCTCTGAAGGAATGACTACATGCTGAGTTGACAACACCAAAGTTACTGTAGCTATGAAAATGCAAACCCAAAGGAAAACAGCTAATTCATGCGTTTACTGAATCACCCAATTCCTGTTAATGCACAACAGAAGTACTGTCTATTTAACTGTAAGGAGCCAAGTCCATCTATTACTGCAGCTGAAGGGACTTTTACAATAGAAAAGGATTTGGCCCTAAATGAATACAACGTACGCATGAAAAACAGTAGCATCCTAAGAGTAAAATTTCCAAAAGCGAAGCTTTTTTGTTAAGTAGTTTTACATGATTAGAGTCTAATGATCACTGAAGCACCTAAATGCTAAGACGACTTTGAAAATGGAGTATAGGAACCCAAGTCCTAGAAATGCATGCTAGAAATTTTCCATTGGTATAAACAGAACTATGTAGGCTTATCAGAAAGTGCTACTTAGTTTTTAAAAAAACCCACATGTAACAAATGCAGAAAAGGAGGGTGGTGGGATCCCTATGTTAGTCTGGATTTTCAAAAGGTATTTAGATCTTCAGTTTCCACTTATATATAGGGACTTAAAAATCACAGAAGCCTCTAAATAGAAGTACTCCCAACCTTCAAAAATCTATTGCTTCTAAAGTCCAATGTTAAAGTATTTTATGACTGACTTCCTGATGCTCACTTGAGGATTCTTTGAGCCCCGTCTTCTATGATAAGGTCCAACTCTGCAATATTTACTTGCTTGAGCCATCCCACTGACTTCAGTGGGATTACTTGTATAAGACAATCTCAGTCTTTGGCTGTGGTTCTCTAACTTCTTGCATGTGTGCAGAATTTTCTGCTTGTGTGGCATTGCGCTAATGTCTGTACACATATTCAGAGGTCCACCCATATGAAGCAAGTTGCAGGGATTACAACTGTAATCAGATGTGAAAATGCGGGTTTTTCCCCAGCCCAAGCCGATGTAATTGCCACTCCTTCTATGACATGCATTATGCAAGCCAAAGACTGAATACAAGCAGATTAAAAGAAAAAAAGCCTTACAAAAAGGCCTTTAAATCTCTTACCCTATCACTTGGTTACAAGCAGAACTTATTTCCAGTATTCTTGTACAATTTTATCAAGCCATGCAAAACTACTACTCAAAACCAGCTCAGAAACTAACAGTCCTATGACCACTCCAGGACCTAGATGCTTCATTAGGAGTACTGAATTTTGAAGTACTTACATTTGTTAAAAACAGCTTGAAGTATCCAAAAGAAAACACAAAAGAATGTTTGACCTAATTATCTGTCAAATTCCATATATTTCAAATGAAGGTCCTAGGGACCCTATCTTTATGCAAATGAATTTAAAAAAGTATTAAAACCTCATAATTTTGTTCAGCTCATCAAGCTCAGTACACAGATAAACTTTTCAGAGCAGGCAGTTGTAGCCTATTTTGCTCAATCTTGTCAACATCAACTTTAAAATGCTGTTTCAGTGCAGGAACAGCTTATTTTATGGTTAACACTCAAAGAACTTTGTATTGCATGCTATACATTGGCAAGAAATTTGGTTTTTCTTAAGGGTCATTTAGAAAAGAATCCCTGCAAAGCAGCAATTATCTCAAACTGTATTAAACCTTACCGTGTATGTTATGGTTTCCTCAGTTTCCTGCGAATGTACTGTAATAAGAATGAGAGCAGCCAAGAACATAGCTGTCAACATCGTGAACCTTGAAAGAAAGAAAAACAAATAAAACGGGAATATTTTTAGCGCTGCCCTTCGCTGGAGGACGCGGCCAGCACCTCCGGGACCGGGTCCTGCCCCGGCTGCGCCCGCCCGGCCCCTACCTGGGTGAAGCGGCCGGGACGCTGCCCCTTTTCTCCTGCAAGAAGAGGGTGAGGTTTGGCCGTGCTTCCAGTCCGTTGTGTTTTATCCAGCTGGAGGGGGGAAAAAATAATAAGTAAATGGGAGTTTAAAATAACATAGCACTTAATGCCACACTGGACTGGAGGCGGTGCACTCCGGCGCGGCGCTGGGCAAGGAGC
>NW_009234846.1:835-5300 GCF_000690835.1 Fulmarus glacialis | reverse complement strand
TAATGATTCTATGATTCTATGAAAATGCACTTTGCATATTATTTGATTCATTAAACTTACCAGTGTCTTTAAGGTGAATACTGAAGAATGTCTAAGAATATATACATTGGCCAAAATATCTCTTTGTGAATCTGCATGTCAACTTTGCCAATTTCTCTTAAGGATGACGTTTTCTTTTTTTTCCATGTCACTTGTCCTCCAGCAAGACTTCTAGCTGGCATAACGTTATTCATAGTTACTCTATGAGTAACTGAACTCTACACCAAATTAAAACTGGTGTAAAGAAACCCGTTGTATTCTCTCCTGTGGATTCCTTAGTGTGAACATGTTAGCCTTGGTCTGTTGGATAACCAGGTTTACAGGATGTCTACAGCAGAGGCAGGAACTCCATATATCTTCCCAAAAGTCTGATCAAAGCTGCAGGGCTACGTGATGTCCCCATTCACATATGAGCAGCAAGTTAACTGCATTAGTACAGCTAAAATCAGGATTTCATGCACAACACTCCCTCAAAGCCAACCTTTCCCTTCATTTAAGAAACAAATCCACTAAGCAAAGGAGTTTCCCCATATTTACATTGCATCTTTATATTATAATGTGCCACAACGGTCTTGATAGTGTGGATCTCACTATAGTAAAGCCATTGCATGTTAATCTTATTCATTAACTTTCCCTCCAACCCCAAAAACTTAGTCCAGTCTGTTTTACAATACAATCTGCTAGCTTCTTACATACAAATACCAACAGACCATCTGCTTATACTGGGGAGTTTAAAACCTTCTTGTAGAAAACGTCTGGAATGTTTTCGAGGGTTACAAAGAGAAGCTTTGAAATGCTGACAAGATAGTGCCTTTTAAAGAAGCAAATTATTAGAAAACAGGAAAATAAAACCCAAAACATCCTGGAGAACATTTCATTACTTTCTCAACATTGAATATAGTCTTTTTGCAAGTAACTCAAGTGCACAAAACAGCACAAAACCTCAGAAATTTCCTTTTGTTACATCGAGTTTTTTAAGCCTCAGTAGTGGCCTATTTTGGTTTTCTTTTTCATTTTTCTTTAAAAAAAGAAAAATGAAATAGTGTCCTTTTTATACACTTTGTCGTGCCTCCAAAGCCTCCTGCTATTAGATCAGTTTTAACTTTCAGTAAGCGAGAGCGTGCAATAAAGAAAAATCTCCCAATGGCCACCAACACGGCGACACAGCGTAGCTGTGCATTTGGATGGCAGATTAGCTCCAGAAATGCTACTTTCTATTAAGCTATCCAAGCTTTCATCAGAGAATGCTTCCACCAGGCTTTTACGTCTTTTGATAAAAGGCAAGATTTTCAAAAAGGAGCCCAAAATCTGGCTTCCATGCTGATCAAAACGGTGACGTGTGGCCCTCAGATTTTAGCCCCACAGCTGCTTGCAGAATAAGGGCACCTTGGTAATGTGATGCATTCTGGGCAGAAATAAGCAATGCAAATGATCAGAAGTCTAGAAAATATATAGAAAAGAACTGAGGTGGTTTAGCCTAAAGAAGAGGAGGTTTGAGTGGGGATAGGATAAGGAGTCTTGGAATAGATAAATCATTGCTGCCAGGGGAAAAGTTTATGTATTTCCATATTGATTTGTAGAGGACAAGAAATAACGGGTTCAGGATAGATGCCAGGTGGAAGTTTTTAACAGGAAGAATAATATGAGGATGGACTGTCTGAGGAGGGTATGGGGTCTGAAGGTCCTCAAGACCTGGTTAGGCACCTGTGAGAAATGATACTGGTAAGGTTTATCTGCCTTCAGCCAGTGGAATAGACTAAATGTCTTCACATGGTCCTCACAGGAAGACTATGGAAAAGAAGCAGAAAGTTTTCATGTTGAGGAATAAAAGGAAAAGAATCAGTAAATACAGTTTTGCGGGGCTTAAGTAAACGAATACTCACCAATTCACATGAACATCGCCCCCCCTCACCCCCCCCATCCTGTAATGCAGCTACTCGAATTAGTCTCCGCTCCCATACAATAAAAACACGGCAGGAAGCCTGGGAGAGTTGGGTTTATCCCAACTGTCCTGCCTGCCCCTTCAGTCTTTTTCCTGGGGGGTGAAGTTAAGGAAATCTTCCATTTGAGCCCCTTTGCCGAAGAAAAAAGTTTTTATTCTGTGCTTGCCCTTTTGAGTTAAAGTTACCAAGGCATGCTGGCTAATCACTGGAATGATCAGAAGGTCCCAGAGATACCTGAATCCAGCCCGGAGCATGTCTAAGTGGATGTCTTTGTTCGCTTCACAAAACCAAACAGGAGTAGCTTGTGTAAGGATTAGGTATCTGCAATTCAATCCAGATGATCGCTTTATTATGGAAAACCATCCCTCTCCATACCACCCAGAAAGACAGCCACCACGGGATGAAGTATCGTGGGCTCCTGTTTCGCCCCAGTTGAAGCTCCAGGCTTTAAAGGCAGAGTTAGAAGAAGACACACAGCTGCTACAGGAGACGGGCTTAACAGTGTGTGAACGCCATGTGCTTGTAAGGATATTTAAAGGATTAGGGGAGAATTAAATGTTTGTCTGTCTTTGTTGTTCAGCACAGCTTCAAAGCTGGAAGACAATATTAAAGAAGATATTTCCCTTTTTAAACACCGGAAAGGAACTCCTAAAACAATAGCTGGAAAATGCAGGCATGACCTAATAGATTTATACACAAAGATGCTGGATGATTCTTATCAGACGGGTGAAGAACATGCTATTCTGCAGTATAAAACAGTGACATGAAGTTCACAATTTAAAAAACCAGTGAATAACCCCCAGAATGGACAAAAAAGCCAGCTCAAAATTCCTCTCTGGGAAGCAGAAGGCAAGCATCCTGGCTGGTGGTTTCAATTTATCCCGCTACACTGGATTGTGGGTCAATTGTCCGGTAGCAGGGCGATGCTTCCCATGGCCTCTCCCAGGAGCGGTTCTCTGGGGAGGACGGGATGGGCAGCCAGGGGTGGTCCCCAGTTCGGCTGCTGCTGTTAAATCTGCCTTGTACCTAGGATCAGAGCTCTTAAGTTCCCAAACAGGGAACTTTATAACCTTTTAGGAAAAAGCAAATCTGAGACAAGAAGCACTGTTGGTGAGATTCTCAGGTCAGCAAGTGCTTTCTGGGGAGAAGGCTTAGTTAAGGACTGAAGAAAATTCAGTGCCTTAGCTTGCAAGGGGAGGAATGGAGAGTCTCTAAAGGAAAACAGACACCTTTCTCAGAGAGGTTATGACATTAAATCAGATTTTTACTGAACTGAGAAACTTGCAGTTCTGGGAATAGGGCTAAAGTTGTCTTAAGATACCTTGGCATGTTCCTGACCCTGAACTATTCTGCATAGCTTAGATGACTTTGGGGACATTGGCTAACAGCCACTGCCCTCTGGACACCAGAGCTTTGCCTGGGGCAGCCACTCTGCTCTGCGCTCTGGCTGCACTCTTGCTCTGGGCCTTTCTGTCTCCAGCATCATCTTCTCAAAATACCAGGTCCAGTGCTTCTGAAAGCACCTTTAGAAGGCAGACCGATGACTCTTTTCTGCATGAGGGAATATCTCTTCCAGCTGCATTTGGGGCTTTTATGGATTCTTCTGCAGTGCTCTTCTTCTTTTATTCATTATAGAAGGGGCAAAGCAAAGATGAAAACCTCGCTCATTATCTTTCCCCTCTCCTGCTCCAGCCTATCTCTCTGAAAGATGTTATCACTGAAACAGTTAATTTGGACTAGTAGCAATTGATATAATCCTTAGAGAATAAAGGAAAATTTTTTATAACAGCAAATACTTATTCTGCGCAAACACAGCCCTGATTTCCTAAGCTGCCCATCACCTACTACAGCTGCATTACTTGTGACTTCACAGGCCCCACAGAGAAGAAAATAACTTTGTTCATCTTCCCTGTCGCCATAGTATAAATTTGAAATGCGTTCAGTTTTGTGTTAAGTTTAATCAGAGTGGGAATGTGCTCTATAGAATATTATCCAAGCATTTTTACAATGGGCATTGAGCTAACAGATATTCCACTTATTAAGCAACATATTCATACAGCCAAAGTCTTTAAATCTTGTCCATGAAGAAATGTTTGAGCAGAACAAGGACATTTCTCTCCTTTCCTTCTTTTCCTTTCTAAAAGTGAATTAATATCTCTCGCTGGAGACGCTGGTCCATCCTACATTAACATTACTTAACCCTTGCCTTTACAAAGCAATCTTGTGACCCTTCTCTGGGAAGGGATCACACCTCCGTTTTTTGCAAGCAGGTATTCATACTTGGCATAGGGAATGCCCTCAGGGTAAAGAAGTATCTTTGCTGTGGGAAATTCCACTCTGCTTCGGTTGAGACATTTAATGTTAAACCTCTGTTATTTCACTTCCCAGTTTCCTTAGGCTGGAAAGCATGTTGGCAATGCTCCAGCACGACTGAAGCATCCGAGGGAGCTGTGAGGCACACGCTGATGGTTCAAGCCAGGGCT
>NW_009234846.1:0-804 GCF_000690835.1 Fulmarus glacialis | reverse complement strand
CTTGAGGCACTGCCAACCCTACAAGCACCTCTGCTCTCTGCAATTGCTTTTGTAGCAGAGTTGGCCAAAGCAAACCTGTCCCAGCCAAAGCATCAGCTTCCAACCTGTCTCCGCTCACAAACCACCTGAACTCGTCCATCAGCATGCTGAGGATGGGCTGAACCTGTTGGCAGAGGAGCAGCAGTTATTGCCTGGAGACACTGCTGAGCTGCCAGAGCAGCTGCTGCTAGGAGATGGTGGAGGACTGTGCTTCACGTCACAGTCCCGTCACACCACTCTGGGGCCCCCATGATGGACGGAGGGGTGCTATCCCCGGGCAGGGAAAAAAAACCCGAAAGGTTGCCTTAGGCTTCTTTCTTCTCCCTCCACAGTAGTGCCAACAGATCCAGTGCTAAAACTTCCTTCTCATCCTTCCCCTTCCTTGTCAGGGACAGGAATCCCCCAGCTGAGAAACAAGGGCTATCAACTTCCTTCATAAACTCCCCAACAGTAGCGTATGTCCCTCTCAAGCTCTCAAACAAATTGCAGGGACAGGAGGCCTTTGCCTTTCAAGGGCAGGAAAGAGGATACTGGATTGTACTCCTCCTTATCTTTTGAGCCAAACACATGAGACGGCGATCCTTTTCAAACATCCCAGACCCAAATCACACAGACATGCATAGAGGAATGAGGGTATCAGGACCACCAAAGTCTCTGAGTTACAGTACTGAAGGCTCAGGGGTCACTTGCTGTAGAAAATAGTAAGGTAGCTTATTACACTCACGTAAGATAATTAAAGCTCACGGCTTAGACAGGTACACTCTT
>NW_009234845.1:0-2859 GCF_000690835.1 Fulmarus glacialis | reverse complement strand
TGAGTTTTCTTACTTTTACTCTCCTGATTGTCTCCCCTATCCCACTGGAGGTGGGGGGAGTGAGCGAGTGGCTGTGTGCTGTTTAGTTGCTGGCTAGGGTTAAACCACGACATCTCCTTAAATTGGAGTCCTCCTTATTAGAGGACTCAAATTCAACACTTTGCTGACTAGGTAATTATCACATGTTTGAATTAAGGAAGTAGTCTTTAGTATTTCTAACCTTTGTAGCAAAAAAGTACTCATTAAGACATCTCCATACAAATACGTATTAATACCAGGAGGAATGTATTCACAAGAGTGTTCTTTATACATTAGACACACATATACAAAAAATCTTTACATAAATCTGTATTTCAGAGACGTAAAGAAATCTCTTTCACGTATAGCTTTTTTAAGATAGATGTATTTTTAAGATAGAGGACTATACCTTCTCTTTTAAGTGCATACCTTGAAGCTGGTGGGACTGTTGAGACATTGAAAGGGTTATTAATGTAAATAGGGACTCCAGAATCAAGCCCAACAAAAAGAAAAGAGGTGTAGAAGTCTTAACACAACATCTAATGAAACAGTCGAACTTTCAATCTCCAAGTTCCATCCTAGCTCTGAAAACTGTAGAACAGAATATTATCACAGAATATGATATATGAAGCTTTTAACTGCAGTCTTTTCTAAAACAAACAACAGCAGCTGCATGCTACTGTGCACCAAAATATGGAGATATTAAATCCTTTGAATTGCATGTATTTATGCTTGGATCTTTCAAATGCTGTTTTGTGTAATCCCAGGGACATCACAGGGTCAATTTTACACAAAAGAAAAAAAGGTTTGTAGAAGGAGATTAATTTTTTCCAACTTATGTTTTCAGATGGTTCATAGGCAATTATTTACCACTTATGCCATACTTCTTAGGGCAAAAAAAAATTCATAAACAAATTAATTACCATAGACAAATCTTGGATATTGGTAAACGTATTAAATAGTTTTACACATAGACAGTGCCTTAAATGGATAAAACTTGATATGCCATAATAATTATTTTCTTTTATTTTAAAGGCAGACTCTTTCCATTGTGCTGACACAACAGTTTAGTTAAAGAAAAGTAGAATACAATTTGAGACAAAGATCTCAAACATGTCAGTAATTTTATCCTTCATTTATATTCCAATTTGTCACAACTGCTTGTTTATAGTCCAACATCCAAATAAAATAATTGGAAGGAAAAGCAAGACTTTAGCAATGGCCTCATGTCAATACCAATGTTCTAAAAACTGAGAAGAGGAAGATCTTCCATTAATAATGCAAAACTCAGTGTTGGTGTTTCAAATTGTTCCAGACAGTTAGGCCAGTTAGATAAAGAAGTAATATCCAAAGCTAGAAGTAGGAAGTTCAACAGGAGAATAAGACCTAGAAAGGTGTAGATTTTAAAGAACTGAATTTCCATTCATCTCAAAAGGAGTCAAAGCTGCTCAGGAGATGGCAACAATGGTACAGAATTGGGCCTTTAAGGGAAAAAGAAAGAACTAGAAGACGATGATGAAGAAGAAGAAAAAGATACTAATAGATAAGTACAAGCTAGGGCATGATGGCTGAAAATATAGAATTAGACTAAAACTGCAGAATCATTCAAAGTGAGAGAGTAGTGGTGGTTTAGGTTATTTCATTCATTAACAATGACAATTAAAGTGAGGATGGTAAAACCCTCACACCTGTCTACACCTAAGTGGTGCAAGCTAGGACAAGATCATTCAAAGAACAGGAGTAAAAAATTTTAAAGAACCACTTAGGATAAGTGGGCAGTGATGGTTCAGGAGATGTGTTTATCAGTGGTGATAATTGAATATAAAATGCATAGCCTCCACCCTCTTGCAGACAGCACAGTCTCTGTGAAAGCATCCAATCTCACTCACTTGGTGCTGATGTTAATCTGCACCTCTCAGCATTCACCAGGAGGAAAACTGTAGGTGTAAGATCCCCCCTTTTTTTGTGGCTACACAGACCTATGTATTGATATCTCCCTGCTTCTTAGGGAAAAATGGCTAAATTAAGTTGTTGTCGTCATCATCATCATCATCATCATCATCATCATCATCATCATCATCATGATGTTTCTTTTTGCAAGTGTAATCCAGACAAACTGGAAGGAGCTGCACAGTCAGAATTCACTAACTGCTTTCCCCACGACCAGCTTGGACGGGAGCCATGTCTCTTCCTCCTCTGCTCGTTACAACGTAATTTCATGGTTGTTATGTCTGGGGATGGCATTGGTAAACTCAAGCACTGAGTTTCTCCTGGCAGGTAGACTTAGGTAGTGAGTGTCTGCTGACAGGCCCAAGGAAACCCCTAGAAGCTTACAGAGGCAGGCAGAAAGCCAGGTGTCAGGCAGGTATGATTAACCTTCTGATGTAAAAAATAAACATGTCTCTAGCAGGAGCTATAGAAATATTAGGCATTCCAAAACCAATTAATTCTTTACACTCCCCATTATAAGAAATTGTCAAGAGAAGTTTTTTACGACTGGAATATGTTTTTATTAGGATTTCTGTACTGAACTTCTTGTCTCTCCACATTTGCATGTAAAGGCGTAAACTGACTGACAGAGAGAAACATGACAAAGAATTTTGGCTCAAGCAGAAAAAAACAGTCTGCAGATGAAATATTTTCCTTTCTAAATGTTACCAGTTTAGACATAGTTCTCAGACAGCGCAGCATACAGAAATAAGAGATTAATTCCCTTATGGTAACAAAACTGCAAAACTGCCTGTCTGCAAAGGTCACTGCATCTGTGTTTTAGAAGTCATGAAGGACAAACCAAAGAAGTGTAGCTTCTGCTTTTACCAGCAGTCCTGGTTAACAGGAGAG
>NW_009234844.1:0-5413 GCF_000690835.1 Fulmarus glacialis | reverse complement strand
GGTTTATTTGCTGGATGGGGTTAAACCACTACAGTGCTGCTTCTTCTGTGTTAGCTACCAAAATGATCCAGTGTTAAACTTTTCTGATCAGTTGGAGCTGTCTGGATGCGAGGGTTGTACAGGGCGTACAGAATGACAGCTGTGCTTCCCACACCTGCTGGATTTTTCTGTGGTTGCTTTGCTCTTGCCTGAATGGATGTAGGAATCCTACTTAAACCAGTAGTCCTAGTGAGATGTAAATGAACAGTTAGCCCCACTTCCAAAATGTTATATATGTAGCAATACCAGAGTGACGGAGACACACTTCTGCAAGATGATGACAGAAAACCATTCATTTACATCACAGCATCACAGAGGAGAACAGCTGTACAGAGCTAAAGCACTGGCACAATGGTAAATGACTGACTTAATTGTTTAATACTGACATAAAATAAAATTCTGCAATTCAGTGTGAAGGCAAGACTTCCATAAAAACAACAGAGCTACTACTTCAAATGAATTATATTCTTTGTGTCAGTTGTCTCATGTGAGTCATGTAAACAGGAACTGAGGCAGAGTGCAATATTCTGCCTTGACGTGGAAACAAATTGCTCCGATGCTGTCAATACAATAGCACTAAGGCATTCTGGAACCGTGAACTGTGCAACCAACCGAATTGGAAGAACACAACTGAGTCAACTTAAATTTACGAACACAAAGAAAGGAATGGCCTATCTTACTTACTTTGAAAGGAGGACTGGAATCACTTGGCCTCGCTGAAAAATCGAAAGAGATGATGAGATCAACGCCCCTCTGCGGTCTTAAGATAAGTGGGTACGGCAGGTTAAAGGTAAGCCCACTGTCCACTATATGAATCTTTTTGCTCTTCACATCTAGTGGCTCGTATATCCTCTCAAACTCATCAGGATCTGCACAGAATAAATGAAAACAAAACAGAACAGGAACACACCAGTTAAGAACTGAAATTGTGATGGGCTTTCAAGTGTTTCCCAAGTACTGAAGGTACCACAGAATTCAAAATGTACAGTATCCCAGCTAAGCATACCATGAACTCATGTGTAACCTTAACTCTCATCTTAACAACTGGAGAATGAGGGGAAATGAACAGAGCTGGAAGGGACCCAAGGCAGAAGCAGGGGTGACTCGAGGCAAAGCTGAAGGGGACAAATGCCCAGGTTTGACCCAGGCCTTCCCAGCTTTACCCCTTCATCCCTAGCAACCCATACACAAAGGAAAGTGTTTATGGGACATTAAGAGAGAGATTCCTAATGTACACCCTCTCGGTGTCCTACAACGCCTGCCCAAACCTCTTCCCCCAGGTTCCCTCCCATACCCCCTGTCCTTCCCAGCTCCTCTTCCCCAAACTTGCCTAACAGCCTTGATGTGGTTCTGGGCTTGAGTGATGCTTTTCTATGTCTGTTTCTGTCCATTAAAATTAGGACTACCAAGTCAAATGACTTGTTTTTCAACCTCCTACTCACTACTATACTGGGAACAAAAGGCACCGGTAACCCATATCCATGTCTGCAATTTAAGCATTGGGCAGCATTACATGTAAGCCACTTAATGCTATTACTGTCATGGTATAGTACAAAATAGTCTCCTACCTCTAGTGCCCAAACTGAGGGCTGAAGAAGATGATGCTTCCCCTTTAACCCCAATATTCCCTGGGTGCAGCTCAGGAAAGAACAAGCAATTTTTCCTAAGTCTCTTTGCACTTACCCAAGTCTCTGGCTACTACTAGATGATCCCTGCAGTACTTGAAACTCTTCTCCTCACAGTCTTTTCTTGCTCTAAATCTTAAAAATATTTCCAGTGCATGTTTTTGCCTTTTGACTAAAAACTAATGCTCATATCTATAGAGGGCAGTGCAATCTAAGAAATGCTGAATAGAATAATATAATTATTTCTCGTATAATTAAATTTCCTAGCACCCACTTACTGGCAATGGAAGTAATCTGAAAAAAGATAATTTAATGCGAAGAAAATCCATCAAAAATAATTCAAACTCTAGTTCCTATCATTTCAGGATCCATGAGAAAAATTTATTGTTATGAGCAGCAAAAAAAAATCTCAGAAGAGATATTTTGACTTTTTATTTCTGTTATTATTATTATTTATTAGAGGGCACTTTGCTAAGAAGTGAGGCACCAGTTTCCTAATAATTGGAAGAAAGGGAGAAAACACTTCCAAATCATTGCCTATTGCTAAAGGGCTAAGTGTGTTTATAGACCTATTTTAGAACCAGATATATTTCATAACTATGAATTAGCATAAATCAATGAAAATCAATTTATCAAATTCATCACAATTAAAAAAACACTGGTAAAAAAATACACTTACTACAGATCCTTTTAGCACAAGTAAACCAGTTTTGTTTTCCCCCTTCTTTTTTAAAGACAACATTTCAAACATAATTTAACCCTTGTTCTCAATAGAATTTTAAAAAATTGCAGAAACATTTTTGTTGAAGTTTTCTATTATCTTGTTTTACAAAATTTGAATTTGAAAGTCAACAGTGATCCTTTAAACAAGAATAGTACCACCTATAATAATGTTTGTGATAGGAGTGTTACTGCATACACAAACTCCTTACCAAAAAGGCGTTGAAGAACAAGACCGTTCCTATTGCTTACAGCCTTCATGACTCTATCATCAAATTTATCGTAATAATTTTATGGTATTTTAAATGATAAAACATCATAATGCCATCAATAAAATGACCACATAGATTGTTTTTATTAGTCGTGGTCTTCTTTGATTACAGGAGAAATACAACTTAAAGGTTTTTCTTTTTATCATAATTCTTTTTAGAAGTACATTTCTAATCTTTGAACTGAGAAGAAAAGTTCCAAAATGCAACTTGTGTCCATGTTACGGGGTCAGTATTCAAAAAGCAATGAAGATAATCCAGTGTTATTTTAACGACATGACTTTAAAGGCAGACTCAGAATGTAATTTGATTTGATTTACACGGGATCTGGAGCCATAGGCCAGAAACAGCACACAACGCCCTGGTGAGACAAGGCAAGCAGGCAGACTGATCTGTGGGTCAGCACACTGCAGGCGAGCCTGCAACTGCTCCTGGGAGAGGCGTCATGTACAATAAGCATCCCTGATGCTAAGGAAGCATCACCTACTCTATAACCTGTGCTGTAGTTATTCTGAAGGGCTGGATAAGAAACCTTTGTCCTTTTTATAGTTTACAACACATGAATCCAGGACAATCATTCTATATACGTAGCCCTGGTAAGTCAAGCCATCATTATTCATCGAACAGTATGAAGACTGAATGGAGCATTTATGCTCTGAGAGCCTGGGACATTAATTGTCAACCCATGCAGACTGCTTTTATGAAAGATGCATCCATATTACAAGAAGCTTTCAGTCCACCAAACAGCAAACTGGGAGATGCATGAGATGTTTACGAGTACAGCTCTGTGTTAAACTAGGACAGCATGCCTATCTGATTCGCAGTGATCAAATACAGAGATATTAAGAATTGTTTGGAAATAAAAAAGAGAGCATATTCTAGAGACCAAACTTTGTCACAGATGGCAGCTTCAACGGAAGTATGGGAGATGAAAAGGGCATCTGCTACTGACGTGCGTGTACTATAACAGAGTTTCCAAAACCACTGAAATAAGGAAGCAGAGATTATGAGTTATTTTTTCCCTATTGTTATTCACTTGGCATTTTCTCAAGTGATTTTAGTGTGTTGTAATATCAAGGCACAGAAACAGAACAACTCTGAGTTGACAATGAAATCATTCGAGGGGTGTAAAGTTTTAAAGCATATTTGAGATCAATTAAGAAAATGCTCAGCATCAATAGAATCCGTAGCAAAGCGAAGGAAAGCATTTTACTTTCAGATCAAGCAGCTGGGATCTCTGCTGTATGCACTGCAGACCCTAAATTCAGTCCTCAGTAATGGCTGTAACATCGGCTTAGGTCTGCCACAGTTCATCCTCTGCAGTGCAACTCAGTGGGTCTACAGAAGGTCTGAGACAACTGGAGATGTAAAGCATTATTTATATCCTTTTTGATTCATTTATTTCTCCTTTGGAGTGTCTGGTAATAAAGAAGAAGTAAGCCCTATAGCAATTCAGACTTCTCTCTATACTCAGGCTGACAGGTAAACTGCTAGTGGTAGGAATAAATATGCAAAGCTTAAATGCATCCAGTAACATACAATATTTGAAATTTACACCAAAGTTTCCTTTCTATCTACTCCTCTGCGCTCCTAGGCTCTTACATATATTAGCAAAATTCACAGCATTAAAATCTGGATACACTTAATCACACTACCGAATGATGACATTTTGTATTAACTACTGAAATTTCAAGGGTTTTTTAACTATTCTTGACCATAATATTGCAATAGTCATAGCTGTTAGGTTTGAGTTGTTAGTTCAGGTTTGTCAGCGTGGGCTTCAGCTAACACTAAACAAATCGCAGTTATGTCAAACTTTTGCCAGACATTTTACCCAAAGAAATTTCAGGCGCTCAAAAGTAATTGTCTCAGATGTGCAGGCTCGTTCTGTCAAACCAGCATTTTATTTCAATTGAAATAAAAACCCAGGAAGTTGATAGTTGATTCTGAAGATTATCCACGTTTTAATTATGAAAAATTCTCATCAACTGTCATTTTTTCCAACCATAAATTTACTACCCGCTTTCCTGCCTCTTTTACAACTACTATAAATATTAAGATTACCCAGTTGTAAACACCTCTGAGATGATAAAAATATTTAGAAAGTGGAGGACAGATGGAAATTACTATACAACCACTCAAAGGGATTTGTTACATTAACAAATACACATTAGAGCGCGTCTGCTACTTAAGCTTTAAAACGACATCTGGTATTTACTATTGCATAATGACCAGCTAGGACAATCTCTGAATAGAAAGTAAGGGCTGAAGTGACTACTATTATTATGAGGGATGGTTGGCAACACTGTGCCACTACACAAGAACATGGGAGGAACACCACTTTCAGGGATTTGTAGTTCCTCAGCTTGATGGGTGTCAGTAATAATCCACAATAATCCAGAAGCATTACAGTTTGTGTCACAGAAACTGTATGTGGAGGCTCCACCAAGTATGTGTCTTCACTCCGACGTAACTTTTCTATAGGGAAACTCACATCCTTAACAGTAGGCTCTGTTGCCTACTGAGGAAGAAAAAAAAAGCACCAGTGCCAGAAGAATACTAAGAAATTCACTGGCTCTCATTGAGCAGATTGTAATGAACACTGTCTATAGCAAATCTTCAAAATACTAATCGAACATGATTCCTAATTCTCTGCAGCTACTGTCCCAGACACCATATACTTCGTGGAGTGGGGGAAGACATTGAACGTCTTTTGCAAATTACCATTTTTCTGCAATTCTTATTTTCCATCCTCATTCC
>NW_009234843.1:39900-90942 GCF_000690835.1 Fulmarus glacialis | reverse complement strand
CCAACTGACAAAAACATTTCTGGCAACTTTCTGTTGTGTGTAAAAATGTGCAAGGAGCACATAAATATGTGCATGGACAAATACATTTCCTCCTCCTCTCCCTTTCCTCTCCTACTAGCTGTAGTACCTCTACTGTTAGAGGTAGGTTAAAGCAAAGAAAATGCATCTACAATGTTATACATCAACAGTTTTTAATACATTCTGTCACATCACCAGCAGCTGCACTTGCCACTTGCAATTATATCAGAACCCAAAATAGAACACTTAGAAACTGAACTTGAATACATGGTTCAATATATTTAGGGTCTGCAAATAAGGTTTCATAAAAGGTTCAAATGTAATCTCCCTTATGGTAATTCAAATTTGATTTAAACTTAGATTTAAGTTGAACTGCAAATGTAAATAGACTGGAATACCATAACACAATTGCATCTTTCCTGCACATGTAACATTTAAGTTTAAACTTTGGAGAACTATCTGAATTAGGCTTTTGCTACTATGTAAGAGAGTAGTGTGTTTCTCGTATTAGCTATTTCATAACTGAGACATATTTAATTTTTTGAATTCTGCATCTTGACTGATTAATTTGATTTCTTTCAAAATCTGAATATAGAATAATAAGCATAATAAAAACCAATCAGGTAGTGTAGATACTACAGTCTTTACAGGAGCAGATAATTTTTGAATGACGACTTAAATTTAGAACCTAAACTTGGTGATTATTCTGGATATTTGTTTAAAACACAGAATAAATTGCAGGATCATCACCTCATCCATGCTGGCAGCTAAATATTTAATAACCATCTGTAAAGTTCACACAAGGATTCATGCTCAAGAGTGACATCTGCCATCAGATCAAGAGCGTAAAAGGTGATGGTAAGATGAAGAATATCATGGTTTAATGAAAGTTTTCCGTAAGTACTTAAACAAAAGCCTCTTTTACCAGCTGACTCTTAACCATCTCATTTATTGTTTTATTCCAAAATGAAATACGAACATTTTTCACCATCTCTTAAACCACCTGAAATTTGATAGGAATACCTAGATAAATATATTCAGAAAACACTGTGCAACACAGCTTTCTGATTTCAGGGAAGCTTACTGAACCCTGGATAAAGGTATACTCATTAGGATTTAATATATCCTAGAAAACATAACTACTCAGCATCTGAAATCCACCCTGAGCTAAACAGAAATCCACTCTGAGCTAGAAGAACTTAAATACCACCAGCAACATAACTGTCTGCCCATAAGGCCACATTTCAATAATCTGCTTTTCAGTGGTTAGAGAGAATTCTCATTTCTTAAATGGCACATTTTTGACACCTTTTTAATAAACAAAAAGGGGTGCTAGAAGTCAAATCATCTTCTGTAACAATCCAGTCTTAGCAGAGATAGGTTGTCATATACTACTGTATAGGCTGTCATTTAATACTACTAAAAGAAAATAATTTCTAGCTCTATTGTCAGGTAACCTTCTTTGGAGAATAGTGAATTTAATACCTAACACCCACATGAAACACAGGAATAGTTGGATTAACAAGACTAGTGTCATGCTGTCAGCTGCTGTTTACTTAAATAAAATGTCACAATCTAGAAATAAATTAGAAAGTTTAAAAACAGTGAATTGTTGTAAGATACAGTGTTTCTCAAGCTGGACAAAAGTTAAATCTCATTTACACTGCATTACTTTCTAAAAGTCTGTACATTTTCTTGAATCTTTATTCTTGTTATTTATGTGGCATGAGATATTCTTCCCGATTTCTGTACATTTGTCCTTCAAAATTAATGCCTTTTAAGAAATCTGTTTCATTTTCTTTGAAAAAGGCTATACAGGTTAAATGTTGCTTCTGATATCTTCCTATGTTTATTTCACCTTGTAAAGTGTTGTGTAAATTCCTTTGCCAACCCTTTTATTTCATTAAATCAAGAAGCAAATAACCTGTTAAGTCTTTTTCTTTTCTTTTTTTTTTGTGAAGTATAATAAAAACTTGAACTCCACTTCTCCAACACCCCATCCCTCTTTAGATATTTTACATGCAGTTACAATTTACTTGCCTTTCCATCAAGTTCTGGTTTGCTTTCTTGTTTTTTCCCAATTGTCATAGAAAAGTAAGAACTAAATAGATAGAGATTATAACTGAGATATGGGTAAGGGGAAATGGTTTTATTGTTTTAAGCGTTTCTTCTAAATTATACCTGGCACCAGCTGCAATATAGTTCAATAACCGAACTGGAATGCAGGTTGGATGATACTTTTGCCTATAAACACATGAACCTATGAAACGATGAGCTCCATCAAACAGAGAGGAAACAGCGGGAGCTTAAAGACAGTCAGCATTTTTTCTGGATATTGTCCCAAGATACCTATCTTTAATTTAAAACCTATACTGCAAAAAATATATATGTCCATATATAGAGAGATGTATCAGAGAATACGATCATAGGTTTATCTTAAATGAATGTTAAGAGTTGTTAGCATGAACACATAGGCACATATTTTGGGAATAAAGATAAGATGACAGGGAGAAACTGCACCACATTGTCACACACCAAAGTATACAACATAAAAACATGGAGATACTTACTTGTCCAGGCTTCCCATTCTCACATAAAAAGGCTTCATGCTCTGATGCAAACTCAGGAGCGTTGTCATTTACATCAAGAACTTTGATAGCAACAGGCACCCTGGACACTTGACTGTGGTTCCCTAAGAAAAGAAATCAAAGCATAAGAGGTAAGCATATTTACTTTGGGACTGATACGTAAATGCTTACATAGTAACCATACTCCTCCTGTCTTCTGTCCTTGCTTAATTGGGTTGTCTTATCCATAATGGATCGTAGAGTTGGAGCACGAGATAAAGAAGGATGGCCAGTATTTTATGGTTGAAAAGAATAAATAGGTCCCTATTGCAAACAGCGTTTGTTGGAGATTAGCTCAATGAAGACCTTTCTTGGATTAAATTGGTAAGATTTTTCCTTGATGAAGTTTGTATTGTTTTATTGATAAAGTCCATTATACATGGAAAAGGGAAGGCTGTAAACAACATAGATTTATTTCTTTGTTTATCTTTGGCAGAGCATAGAGCATTTTACTCTATTAGTTGTTCTGACTGCACATCTATTATTTCTTCATTACAAATACGATTAATGTGGAGACCCACATTGTGAGAAAGATAGATGGTAGATTGACATAGGCAAAACTAGATAGTACTCTGGACTATTAAAGCACTTTGATTCATCTGCCACTGGCCAAAAATATGACCTGTGAACTTCTTTCTTCACTGAAATAAAGCCTCATTACTTATAATATAAAGCTATTTTGCATAAAATTGTTTATCACTGTAAAGAGTAGAATAACCTTGTTAAGCTGTGAGGGAAGAAAAGCTAAACCAACAGTTCGCATTCTACTTTGAATAGATTTCACTGTCAGTTTCTAGTGTCTTTCCTTCAATTCAGTATAACTAATTTATTTTAAGAGACTATTTATAAATATTTTAGATTATTTTTCCCAAAAAGAAAAAACATGAATTCTGTTTAAACTGAGGTGACCAGCTGAAGAGTTTAAAACACTGTTCTATAGCACATGCATACCTCTACAAGTAACTCAAATACTAGTTTCAAAATCCATCTCTTAATGAGTATTATTTTACAACCATAGTATTCTATCTTGTTTATGTCAACAACGGTTGGAAGAACTGCACGCTGTGCGAGTTAAACTCTGGGTCTGACTTGTAATTGAACTACGTGCTTTTGCCTAAATTATTACTGCAGGCAAGAAAAAAGCTGCTACCGTAAGTCAGGGTATCAACTTACTCACAGTTGTTGTGACAGCTTAGCAGCTGTCACCAGTCCATATGGGTTCTGCTCTCTGGCAATACAGAACTGGCTTAGGGGAAGGCAGGACAGAAGTTCCTATTGCCCGGTATTCAATTTACCTCTCATAACAAATGTCTACGAAGTAGAAGTACGTCAGGCTCCACCAGTGGGCAGGTAGCAACTGGTGGCAGCCCTCCAAGTGGTAAAGATGATTAAAGGAAGAATCACTATATACACTGTATTTTTTGCGGTTTTCACCAAAGTTAATTGTGTTGTGACCTAATCAAACCCTACCTCTTGATTCCTTTTTTTTTCCTTGTATGCTAAAGACAGCCATAATTTTTGAGGCTCCACCTATAAATCTAAATGTGTAAATTTCAATTGCTTTACTAACATTACTTTGAAATAGCATAAAAATAACTATTTCAAAAAGACACAAAACCAGGCTAGCACCAAATCTCTAGTGCTATAAACAAAGGCTTTATGTTTGCTGGATAGCCTGAAATATTAAAATTCCACCTTTATAGGATATGGAAGATTACTAGACATCAGACTTTAAATGCTTCCCATTTGAAGGAGTCAAAAGTTTTAGTTCAGAAAGAAACATGTTACAGAAAAAAAAGAAATCCCCACCAAAATATTGTAAGGGTAATATTTATGTCCATTTTGCATCATATGATCTCAGTTATTAACAGGTGAGGTGAACACTTATGCCATGAAATAATAACATATTTGAAATAAAAGTTAACATGCAAATCATGAATCCCAAACATTTTAAACACTTTTTTTTACCTTAACTTGATAAAAATACAGACAATGAATCTTGAGGTTATCAGAATTCTCAACACTAGTGTCATATTTAAACACTAAAGATTTACTTTTATCTAAATTAATGAAATGATGGCAGTTCAAATTTTAAAGACATTACAGAGAAATGTAATTAATTAGATAAGCTTCTAAAGAAATTATTTATATCCCTTGTGACTGCCCCCAAAATGTTTGTCTTTCATCAGAAATACAAACATTAAATTTGAAGAAATTATAATTAGAAGCTTGATGAGAATTAATTTAAAAAAAATAATTTACTAAACACAAGAGAGACCCAACTGGTTTGGAAATCTCCAAGCAAGGGGATATCCACTGCCTTAGGGTTCTTGTGACTATGATGAAATTTATTGTTGAGAAAGAGAGAGATGGAGAGGGAATTTTATCTACTGCTTGTACTGCCCACCACACTGAATACATTGCATTATTCTGTCATTGCAAACTTTTCGATGAAATTTCACTTTATGCTAAGTGTTTTCCCTGTAAATAAAAATCACCCTAGCATACCTATTCAAACAAATTAATGAATTCTCACTAAGCAAATCCAGATTTCGCTCATGGATGAAAACACTGTCAACATAAAATAGTTTAATCTGTCCATTTTCATACTTTTCATGTCTGCAAACTTCTCAGTGGTAAAACGTGTACGCAGAGGACGTCTCTCAAGTTTAAATCTATCACTGTTAGCAATGTCCAGTATCCTTGAACTAAAAGTAGAAAGTGATTGAAGTGGATCCGCTCCGATCCACAGAGTGCACAAACTGTTATGTTTGCATGGGCAACTGTCCTTCATACAGTTGGCCTTCATACTGATTAGTATTCAATGTTCAGAACTTTTCCTCATTTGTACGAACAGAGAGTCAGTTCTTTCTAAACTAGTGACAAAACTGAGTTTTAATTACTGGGCGGTTTTTTTGTTTGGTTTGGGTTTTTTTCCCAATGAACCACCCAGTCAACAGAATTAAGGGAGACTGAGTCTTCTTCCATGTACCAGGTAGACAGTAAGACTGATTGCTTAAGTTCCAATCCATTATTTTATGCAAAGTCATAGAATAGTGTAAAGTTAGAGACTCTCTCTCTAAGGAACTAACCAAATCATCATTCATCACCTGTATTTATTGTGATGCACAGTTTAAAAAGACCTACCTTGAATCTTGCAATACAAATGTATCATTAGGACGGTCACTTGAGAAGCAATGCCTTGGTTTGAAAATTTAGCACGCTGGGGTGCAAGATTAAAAAATATTGAGAAAATTTCCACTAGTCTAGTTTACCAAAACTCTCTTCAGAGTAAGGCTGCACAGGACTTGGTTTTTCATTTCAAATACATTCAGTTGGTCATCTGTGGACACCACGGCCACAGCACAGCATGTAGCTATAAGAAACACATATGCAAATTGTGTACATAATTTCCTAGTACAGCTCTTTTATGTCTCTGCTGAAGTCTCAATTACTGCCAAGGGTTCTAAGATCCAGTAGTCTGCTGTAGATGAGCACAGCACACACACAAAGAAAGGAACATCTAGACAGATATAAGGAAAGGATGACTCAACGTAAAAATAACTAGTGGAACTTACTAGTGATAATAAACAAATTTCCAAAAATAATGGAAAGTCCAGCTGAGTTTAGAAATGCATATTGAAAGGTTTACAAGAATTATAAGCACCTAAAAAGCTCTTCTGCTTTTCTCCTCAGTTCTCAAAATTCTACTGGAACTATAAACGCTTGAAATACACACCTTGCTGGTACTCATCTTTGAATAACATCCCGATTGAAACTTACTCAGGATTAAAAAAGGCTGCAGAGTTTGATACAAAAATGAAGAGGTAGATGAGATAATCAAAGTCAAAATTCAGTGTCTCCAAATCTGAACTTTTGGAGGCTACAGACCCAAGCTAATTCTTATTTTGATCAACACATTCCTTCCTTCCTGGAAAAACCCTACATATCGGAGATGTGCATGTATCATTGGAAATTTGTAATGCAAAGCACTAAGTATTGTTAACATCGTTACTGCACGCAGCAAGAAATACTAGGAGTAACTAGAGCTTATATATGAAGTTTTTGGTCTTGTGCCATAACTAACAGAACATAATGCAGCTATTCAACTCCCATAAACACTTAAACACTTCATAAATACGCTTAAAACAGTTCTCCACTGTCTTTCCTTGACAGATACACCTACAAGTGGTCTTAAAGAGCAGTGGTCTTTAAGAAAGAGAATTATTGGCTGCACAAAATGAAGCTTATCATTTGTTTAACCCAAAGAAATCCAGTTTTATCCAGTTTTCCTTTATTTAATTACATCATCCAAATTAACTTCAAGGTTCTCTTTAGAAAGTCATAAGCTGTCTTGCATTTTAACTAAAATTAAGTACCTGAATAGAAAGTAGACTCCTAGAAAATAACACATCTTTTATTATTATTGTCATCACCACATGGCTTGAAAATGGCTATTTCATGCTTCTCTGATTCAGTGAAATTTCTACTATAATAATATTTTAAATTAGAAGTAGAGGAAGTCTTAGTTCTAACAGAGAAATCAAAATAAAATCTGAATCACTGACAATAAAAACAACAGTACTTATTTTACATCCCTTATATTTCAAACTTATTAAGTTGTATTTTAACAGATCCATTCCCCATGACTTTATCAAGGTTTTATCTAATAACTTTACTAAGATAATCTAATGCAGGACGAGTTTATTTCTCCTGTTAGGGTTTATGTTGTTGTTTTCTTTGTGCAATCCTTTACCTATGTTACACCACAGCTTGTAACAATTTTTTTGCCATATAAAACTGATAAATCTAACTTCAAGAATGCTGAGAAACATAGATGCCATTGTGAAACTGAGATTTTATTTATGTTGAAGATTAACTATAGAAATCACATACTGCAGCAAATACTGTGTTCATTTGTCTGAAGTGCTATGTAATGATCTGATTCAAGAGAGACCGAGTGCCTGAAACTGACTCTGAAATTGTCAGGAAAAGACATCAGTAATTGGCATATTTCTGTTAAAAATAACAGAACGTAAGCTATTTCTGAATTAGGATAAAATTCAAGCAACCAAACAAAAAATCCAAACAGGATTGGTCATCATGAAGATTTAGATCCCCCCCTGAAATTCTTGTATTTTTAAAGAAAACACTAAAAGTTGTGGAATATCTATAAAATAATATAAACATATCAGTACATAGCAGAAAGGCTTCTGTACAAGTTGCTATGACAAGAAACAAACACTGCTTCAAAAATAATGTTCCATTTATATTTATTTCAGCACACTGGAACATATTAGAGGAGTACAGATTGTGGCGAGTCTCTGCGTGTACATGTGTGTGGGAGGGAGGCAGAAAGAAAAAGATGTGAAACATATTTCTCGGGTTTGTTCCTTAAATCATTCTTTGGGAGAAAAATAATAATAGAGTTGAAAAGTTTTGTCTCCTTTCAGTAGATCACTTGGTTTATTTTATTATGGTCTCCAGAAGAAAGATGAACAAGTCAAGAGCAAAACTATGTTATGTTCTATTTTTATTTCCTCACTGATAGACTGTCACACGTTTAACCAAGGACTTGCTCAACATCTTCCACCTCCTTCATTTTTGTCCACTTTTCTACCTCTCATTGCCATGAAAAAGATGTCAGACTCTTGCAAAATGCATGCTTCCACAGGCATGGACAAACGCAGAAGAACCATACATACCCGCTAACCAGGTGGAGTGCGAGGAGTGTATTTCGATTGCGTATCCTGGAAAGGAGGACAAGAAGGAGGGGAAACTGAGGACAGACTACATTTTCAAGTCCTTGACTTCAAAGCTGAATGTGTAGTTAAGAGGTTTCCAAAGCTCAGCAACTCCATCTGTAAAGAGGTGACTAAGATAGGCCACATAGCTACCTTTAATCAATATATAAGATGTATAGCTTGGGACTAAAGGACAGATTATACTTTCAGGTTGCTGATAATACCAAAAGAAAAGAGTAAAACTTCTGTCACAGATGCACAAGCCATGCCAGAAAATGTTAATTAAATAAAGCCATATTCTTCAGGCCCTGTTCAGACAAAGTTTTCACTCACTTTCATTTTCTGCAGGATTTTCTTTTTTTTTGCATTAGTGCATGCAAGACATAAGAATTGTTTAATATAGCCCAGAACCGATATGAATTTTGAATCAATTACCTACAATTTGCAGAAAAATGAAACATGCCTGCAAAAAGACCAAATGGATCATTTTTTTAAATCATAGAATTGTTTAGGTTGGAAAAGACCCTTAAGATCATTGAGTTCAACCGAATCAGTGACAATCAGTGACATTCCACCTAACCCTGTACTGAGTTCTTTGCTTGCCATTGTAGTAGCAAAGTAATGTAAACAGACTATGTTGGTATGCACTTTCCCCTTTCACTTCACGGCCTGATTCAGCTTCTACTGAAGTTGGTCAGATCTCTTCTATTCTGGAAGTTTAATCTAGTCCTTGTCCTTAATATTACATTATCTATTTCCTACATTTAAAATAATTTAAGATTTAAAATGTAAATATAATTTAAATTAAAACAGGGACTTAAACTGGATACTTTGTTAACTTCAAAGTATCAACACTGATTTATAAAACTTGATAATCAAACTATATTTTTAAAAAGTTAGTATATTGTTTTCATACAGATACAATACATATTGATGGAATCAGCCCCCATTTTGCTTATCTGAGGGCAGGCTATAATTTGACATTTAAATGCAACCTTTTTGTTATTTTTCATACCATTAAGCTGTACAGTTATTCAGCAGCCTAACAAATAGTTACTCTGTAATTACCTCTGATCCTCTGTGAATTGAAAGATCCATTTGCAAAACTGAGAAATGTTTGTAATTTTTTGTAGAAGTACCATATTTTTTTTGGTGTATATGCATGATATTGTCTTGTCTGAATGCATAGATAGATGAAAAGGGCTTGGAAAGGCAAAACTAGATTGGAAAAGCAAAACATCCCCTCAAATGTAGTAGCTGTGAAGAGGGTCTCTTCTACCATAACCCGGGTCATAAGGGAAAATGAAAAGACGCTGTTCTGTTTAAATTTAGCCATGCATGATAGGAGAGGAAAAGTTATCCACTGCTGCAATGTGATTGAGAACCAGGGACCACAGTAAGTGAGCTGTAATTTTGTCCTTGAGGGAGCAGAGCATGCTGAAACTAATTCATATCCACCTTAGAGCTAGAGGGGAATGGGAAGCATAGGCAACCCCTGCGCCTCATGCCACCCTCCCAAAAGCCAAACCACCCAGAAACTCAAGAGTTTCTGGTTATAAATCACTTTGAATGGTGGTCTCTCTTTAATCACGATGTTTGTGTTTTGAAAAATCCACCTTAGTTTCACCACTTCCTATTCATTTTCATGGACTCCAAAAAGAAAACGCTAGAAGATAGAGTAAATACTAGGTGTACTAGGTAACATATAAGTGCTCATTATATGTAACCTACATATTGCATAAAAGAGTGATTAGACTGCATGGGATATGCACTAGGAGAGAGAAGGGGGGATATTAAAGTAAGGGGAACAAAGGGATGGGATGAGGCTTGAAAAGAGTTAGAAGGGGCATCCTGATCAGAAACTGTAGCACCTTTTCAGTATTTGAGTAGCAATTATGGGTACTTTTGTCAGAAGCTCTGGATGCAAACAGCATGTCCTTAGAGACTGTTCTTCTGCACATCTAATTTTGACCACAATGAGCTTTATATTCATAGTGACACATAATCAAGGTATATGTGACACATCAATATGAGTAAACAAATACATAATTCAAAATAAATTATTAGTATAGCCGCTTGAGTGGGTTGTATTGGAAGCTACTATTGTCATGTCAGGTTTATGACAATGAAAATAATTCTGTTTTATTCACAGATCCTAAGTAAATCCTTAAGGGAAAAAAATAAAAAAAAAGTACACTACCAACATCCTTCCACCCACATATCTATTCAGAGACCAAACTGAAACAAATGCTGGCGGAAAACAACCTGTATTTCTGATAAAGTACTGTGTTATTGAGCCTTATTTGTCTCTAACGAGGATGCAAGTTAGAGATGTAGTTTGCAGTTATTTCACTTTCAGTAAATGAACGGTGCTATGTATTTCAGTAGTGAATTGTTACGAGTGCAAAAATTAAAAATATGGTTTAAGTTTTAGCAACTATTAGCAGTGGACTTATAAACTATAAAGAAAGGCAAGCTAGAAACGTTTGAAGTTATAGTTACATTTTTTGCAAAATCAATGCAAATTAAAAAAAAAAAAAAAAAGGAAAAAATTGTACCTAACTAAGACTAAGCAATAGCAAAACAGCATTTGTAATCTCTGGAAGCATCTGCAACTAGGAAGCACTATTCTACAGACCCATCATTTTCGTAAAAGTCAGTGTCTACTAAAAGCTTTTGAAAAAAATGTTTTCCCACTTCCTTGTGGCAGCTACCAATAAGAAGGAAAGAAGAGTTAGGAAAACAGGGAACCACCGAAAAGCATAGGGAACCACATCTTTCTGTTACCTTTACCTTGCACACTAGCAATAATTACAGTGTGATGAAATGCTACTGGATCTTTACTCCTTGTGGATCACAGCACCACAAACCTAATTAGGATTCCAGATTTTCTGAGGCAGTGTAATGCCTTAATTGTTGTGAGGAAGTAACAGGTTTTAATTTCTAAATAGAATGAGAAAAAATTTCCAGAAAATAATATGGTGCCATTAAGTGACAGAAAAGGATTTGCCTTAAAAAATAAACCAGAGAACAGGCAGGAAGAAAACTGATCAAGGAAAAGTTTTAAGACACAACAAATGTACCAGGGCATGATTTGCTGCTGTGTTGCTCAATTCCAGCTTAATCAAGGGAGTTGCACTAGCATAAAACAGTCAGGAATCTGGCCCACACTTTAGAGCAATTATATTGTTAATATGCTAATACATCATACATATTAAAATGTTATAAAATATTGACTTAGGTATGCAAAGTCTTATTGTCAGTTATAATTAGCTATGAATTTTTATAATGACTAGCAACAATAATAATAACAATAAGCAGACTGATTGAGGACAAGATGTCTGGAATATTTTGATTTTTTTATATTAAATGATTTAATGATTGAAGTAAAATAATTAATAGCTCAAATGAAATCCCTCCCTTACTGATAGACAAAACATCAAAATGCTTTAATAAAATTTTTTATTAAACAAGAATTTATTACAGAAGTATTTAAATGCCATTATTTTTAGAGCTCATATTCCTTTCTGGGACTGATTTTCTTAACAGTGCAATTTAACTACTCTTATGTTTCCTTCACAGATAAAATATTGCTGGATATGCTGTATTTGAATCAGGTTCTAGGAGTTTAGCATCAAATCAGTCTTACTTGCAGTCTTCAGCAATAAGCAAAAAGATGTCCCTAGCATATCAGTATGTACCTTTAAAAAATCCTCTCCTCTGTTTTTTCAGCCAGAAAATACTGTCATTCTTTGCTATCCAGCAACTTTACTAGAAGCTCAAAGCATGCTACCCTGAGTAGAGTCTTTATTCTAGAAAGAATTGCGCTTAAAGAAGATTGACTAAAACGATATTCAGTTACAAACCTCTACTCCGACCTACTCTCATGCTTCAGCCTTACAGAAAAAACAATGGAGATTTTAGATAGGCACATTCCGCTTAGAAGTAGATGAATTCAGTTTATCAAACTAGATGAATATTACACAGTATTTTTAAGATTACTCATATTTTCTTCAAAAATTCTAATTCAAATGTTCAAAGTGCAGGTGGCCAATTGTTAGTTCTTCAGTTTAACAATGCACTAATTTTGCTCAGATAATATGTATATTGTGAGTTTAACCATGTCTCCAGTTTTCTCAAAGTAATTAACAAACAGACTTTGCATGAATTAGTCAAGTACGTTTTCACTAATGACCCTTGTATGCCCCTTACCTGAATCCTTATCCATTTTGTGCCCCAGAAAGCCTTATTCCCTTCTAAAACACCACCTAATATCCTAACCTTTTGTGTTTTAAGCTTTGAACAACGTTCTCAATTCCAGTATGTTTTTGTGAAATCAACATTTCAAAATCTAGAACTAAGTTGTCTAGCCTGGCTTTATAATAGAAAGAAAAGAAGTTAGACTGTTCAGGCAAATCTCTCTCCTTTTCCTTGCAATAATTATGTTTATTACCTCCTCTGACTTTTTTTTTGCACTGAATTACTCAGATGCTTTATGCACAGCTGCCTTATATGCCTTCCTCTGAAATCAGAGGTTGCTAACTTTTATTCAGCATCCCATACCTGAATTTTAATGCTTGCTCCCAGAGTACTGAGACCATTTTATACAGAGATTGTTTTGTAAGTACACTCCATTCCCATTCATATTTCCTCATTATATGGCTACTCCCATGCAATTACCCATGTGGATCACCTCTCCTGCTATTCCTGAGCTTTGAAAAACACTAATGGGAAAGTTTGTGATATGTCTGAATGCACTTTCATAGCTGAGAACTGCAAATTAGCTTTACACGATATACCAGCCCTCCACTGACCAATGGCAAATGCTCTGCGACCCATTAGAATCTATGGAGTTCTGTGTAACCCTGTATTTATGTGCAAATGAATAAAAATGACCTTACTAAATTCTGTGTTTCTGTGCAAAAATGATGGATTATGTAGTTTGAGTTCCACTAAGCCAGAGAAAAAAGGGTCAAGCGAAAAAGGTTAATATTCCTGAGCCTCTCCTCTTTCTAAAACTTACTGAAATTTACGCAGCCCTAAATTAGAGGTAATTATATGATGCACCAAAGTAACTCCCTAAAATGTTAGAATTATTACTAATAATGCCTATAGTCATTTTTAAACTAAAAGGCAAAATAAAATTAAATAAATGAAAGCATGAGCAAAGGTATTCATGGCATTAAAAAGTACATTGTAGCTGAAGGCTTATTCTGAAGAGTAATTATGTCTCTCTTCCTTTTTAATTAGTGTCCTTGTATTTTTTAAAGGAATATACGATATAGGTAACTTTAGTAGAGCATGTGCTGGGTGATGATTCAATTATTGTATTTATATTCTTGGTAAACCATAAAAAGTCTTTCTGGCTTTATGCCCTTTCCCATTAGGTGATAAAATTGCCTCATACTTCTTCATTTCTAAAGAATGCAGTTGGTATGGGTAATTACCTTTGTCAGATAGAGCCCACAGCTTTGTCCTTGAGATTCCTACGCTCTATGCCTGGAAAATATTTATTGTGGTCAAATCACCATTTAAATTTCAAGATCTTGTCTATATTTTCATCTATTGCTTTGACTAATAATTCACAAGAATTTCTACTAGTTGTGGCAGTTCTGGTACTTTGGCAAGCACTTGGGCAGAGGGCTTAGCTAGCCACTGGTATGCTTTTTGTTTGGCAAGTAAAGCTGAATACCAAGAATCATTTGATAAAGGAGTCAATCAAAATGAAAAGAATAGCTCCATAACTACAGTGGCGGGAGAATAAGGAAAACAGAAATTCCATTAAAACCCTTCCTTCAGAGATTTAAAACTTGGCTAAAAGCATTGCTCTAGGCTAAGAGAAATATCCTCTCCCAGGGAGTCCTGCACTGGCTTTGGAATTCCCCAGCGGACTGATTTGTTGCATGTCTGTGCATGTGATGCACAGAGTGTGAGAAGAGGGAGTAGTTTTAGAAGAGCTTTCTTGTAATCTGATCCAACAGAGCAAACGGATGCACACTTCATCTCTGTATTTCCCAGTATGTCTGAAAAGGCTTGAGTCTATATACTCATTATAAAAGAACCTGTCTATGCTTGAATAGACTCACGGTAGTACCTCACAAACAGTAACTGAGATTCGACCCGAATGCAGTCTGAGGAATCCAGCGTTGCACATGGTCATAAGAAGGCTAGGAAGAAACTATAAATCTTGAGTAGCCCACTCAATGTTATGTCAGGTGGAAGAAAGCTTGGAGACTTTAAAGGGATCATCATTTAGTTGTCTTCAAAGTTTATGAGCCATGGTTTCTGTTATTTGTTGCTGTGTTTTTCACAAATCTCAGAGGCTGTCAACTGGGATATGTTCAGAAGTTTTTTCTTGTTGATATCTATGGTATCATTCAATGAATTTCTACTATGTAATACACATATTCTTGAGAAAAGGATTACCTCACTTTTTTAAAAGAGAATTCTAGATAAGCATTGCTAATAGTGAATACTTTTTGTTTCCAAAGAATTCACTAGAATCCTGTACCTCAAGTAGATCTCAGCTATAGTTTAGGAGGAATGAGTATGCAAATATCAGGATATTCATATTTAAATTGGAGGAATGTTGTGCAGTTAAATTATGTTACTAATACACTTCTTTCTTGCCTAAGTTAAAACAGCTTCTCTGAGATAAGTCTTTCCTTTGGTTTCAAACTGCATTAGTTCTCCATTTATTACTGCTTTTGTTGTATCAATTAACCAGCAATGACTGAAGTACAGGGCATTTCCTTAGTGTTAATGAGACACACAGTAAAGATGCTAGGGAAATATCTGCAATGTGGCTGTTACAGCCATTAGAAGATGGAAATGGAAATCCATGCAGCTGGAGGCAGAAAGAAGAGAGTTTAATTTTTATATGCCTTATACATGTATGACAATCTGACAGCTCGAATGATCAGGGATTCTGAAGTCCGTTCAGAATCTGTGCAAACTGTAGCAAAAATGTTCTAATAAATAAATCATGGCTATTTGATTTTCTTTTAGTAGCTGAGTAGCATTGACAACACATAACTTGGTAAGTACTGCAAAACCTGTACAAGAAACTGAGGGAATACTGAGGGGGTTAGCCCAGCCTGAACTCTGCTCTGCTTCACTGCCCAGCAAAATTGCTAACCAGTTAATGCAAGCAACACAAGCATATCAATGTGAACAGTAGTCATAGCTATAATTGTAACTTATACAAACTAAAAAATGTATTTGTGTGTTCAGATGAATGGGATCATGTCTGACTATTAGGATCCTGACTCTACTAGATTTTACTGAATGGCAGAAAATGCCATTTCAAAAAAGTACCAAAGAACCAAAGATGTGATGAGCCTTTGAACATACAAAAAAGATGGACCAAAAGAAACGTCTGTAAGTTAATCATTCATTCTTACTGCACGCAATTCAGCCTCTCAGAGAATACTTGCATATGCCCTCAGATTCCTTTCCTGTTCAGGGCATAGCTCCAGAGAGCCCAAACATACAAGCGGCATAATCAGCCCTGACTTACAAAGCAAGGCTATATCCATCCCCCTTCTCTCAAGCATCTAGCTAAAATAAACCTCCCAACCTTGGGATAAAATTTTAAGCTCACATAAATCTCAACTACACAACAAAACAATGAGAAATCTCATTAGTCCAGTATTTGAAGTCCAGAGTCAGTGACAGAAAACAAAGTTCACCTTTTACATCCACAGACCAAAAGGTACGTTTCTCAGGGAAAGGTCATTTTGCCAGTAAGCCTGCTTCCTCTAGCCTGTAATCATCTAGATGTTCCTGCTCCTGACTCATTCAGCAGAGTAAACGTGGATGTATGGCAACGTAGAAAGAAAATTTAAGAATCAATTCATAGGTACAATAACTTTCAGTATCCCTCTTGCCATGAGTGTTAATACACATTTCTTCTGCAAATCCTAAGCCTGTATTTCAGAGCGATCTTTCAAAAAGGTCAAAGTTCTTTGTAATATCTTCTCTTAAAAATCCATGTGACAGAATTCATCAACATAGAGGAGTCACTACATGACCAGAGAGGAAAAAAGTTGAACAACAAAGAAGCAGAAATTAATCTGACAATATAAGAAAGAAGTAGAAGAAATCATACAATAGAAAAAAAATGGGCAAAAGGGATGGAACAGATTTAAGGGTAGCAGTTGAGAGGATCAAAGCTGCAAAAGGAATTTATCTACTGTTTTTTCACTAAATTCATGGAAAATGTATAACTAAATCCAAAATACTAAAACTGTCACCTAAATATCACCTGTACCACGCTAATCACTTTCAGTCCAGTCTTTTTCACTGATTGCTCTTTGCATTGTTTCATCTTTAGTGACCAAAAAAAGATTCAGATGGATGAAATATTTGAAGAATCATCTCCAGGGGCATGCAACCAGTACACAACGTAGTTACTATGATTTAAACAGGAGGCATAAAACTATATGCAACTTGTCTACATATTTTGAGAACCAGAACATAAAGGCAATACAAAAGTTTGGGCAACTGTCTGAGGGAGAGCCACTCAAAGCAACTTTTCCTTAGTCTGTCCGGCTAGTTTAACCATCCAAGAGGAAAGGCTGCAGACAACTAGAAACTCCTTCACAGAAGCTGGGAGGAGTCTGCTAGTGATGGGAAAGTGAAAGGAGGGAAATGCCACCCTCCAAATGGCTCACTTTGCACAGGTCTCAAAATATGATGGTAATACTATTTGTCACCAATAGCATGAATTTGTTCTGAATTAGAACTAGCCAGACACTTGCCTATGAATAGGAAAAGAAAATATCCTCCTTCTAAAAAAAAAAAAACCCAAACTGGTCTTTTGGCTATTAAGCACTTACAGAAGAGAGTCACAGTCCCCACTGGCTCATACTTTTGTGTTTCTACTCCTAGTTTTGCTAGACATGAAAGGGTTAAGTTCACATTTTGGGGCACTCAGATTAAAAAGAAGTAGCATGTTTAAAATTATCCATTCTAAATCTGATCTCTTTGAAAGAGATCAGCCAGTCTGAATCTAAAAATCTTCATCCTCAGCCAGGTGAAAATGCAGAAGTAGTTATGCTCAATTCAGCCAGACCAATCTTGTTTTGGAAGACACTGAGACAGTGGCTGAGGGATGATACAAAGGAATAACTCTGTTGTAGTGTCAGCAGAGAACTGCCAAAAATTACCTGTGCTTGAAGCACAAATTTAGCTGCAGGTAACTTATCAGCACGAAGCTCTGAAACAGTGATTTATGTTTTGGCAAAACTTGGTGTTTATCTGTGAAAGTGTTGACAAATCAGGGTATATTTAGGATCTACCATGCTGGGAATCAAGAAGAAAAAACCAATATCGTGGCTTATGATTAGTAAGCAAGTGTAACGGCAATGAAATGGTCTGATCTTTGCCCCACAGGAATAGACGTGAGCCTTGAACTGGACCTGGAAAGCAGCTAGCCTAGGAAGAGAAAATGCTCCTGTAGAATGAATCTTTATTTTTATGGGCGAGATCAGCAGTCCACTAATATCACTGTCAGTGGAAGCATCATAATGACACACTTTGTATTGCTGCTTGTGTCTGCCTCCAACAGATTTCTGTTATTTTATAACAGAGATTTTGATTATTACTGTGTTGGAAAAAAATCTGAAAATGCCCATTTTACCCTTCTTGACAGTTCTATGAACACATTTAGTTTGTGCATGAGGAGCTTAAAAATAATTTCTCTTAAATAAGCAAAGATAGTAGTCTATGAAATTAAGCTCTTGTTTTATGTAAATGTCAAATAATTATATTAAGAATGCGAAAATTGGAATGCAAATGCTTAGAACAAGATTGGCATTATTATTTTCATAGCCAGTCTGATAAGAGGCAATTTTACAATAGCGATAGATGCTGAGGCTCCCATGAAGTCTAATGACAAGGCTGATTTCTTACAAAATTCTTGAGTATAATTACATTTTAAAAATCTGAAGATGCAACAGGCAGACTTGATTCTGATGTGGCTTAGTAAAGTGCACTTCTGTTAACTTTGCTCTGACACACACGTATAAGGGACATAAAAAAATGAATTGGAGGAGTTTCTTGAAAAATTATTCTTTGTATTTTGTTCTTTTTTGACTTTTTGGAGGAAACAAAATGTAAAATTACTTCACTTTACATCTTACTATTCCGATGTCTGAAAACTTTGGATCACAAACTAGTAATTCTGCTTTCCATGCCATTGGTAAATCTCATGTTCTGACATTCCTCATGTCTTGAGAAAATTGGTATGGAAATTTTATATCTTTCTTCTTTAAAAACATCAAAATTATTAACTGGTTTGATATTAACCTGGGCAAAACATGCCCTGTGAAAACAGAGACTACTTTCTTTCCTTATGTAGTTTGATTCCCTGTGTTGGCTTGGCTTTCCTGCAAGCAGAAAGTATCCTTGCTAATTTATCAAAGTAGCATTTGCCTGCAAGATTCGACAGTAATTAACAGGGCCCTGTTGGCACTACTGCACTACTGGCAATGAAATACACAAATTATTAAGGTGGGTCATAGGAATACAGTTTACAGGGGTTGTAAGTTGAGAGCTTAGTTTATACTCAGACCTATCTTTCCCATTTATGTATGCCATTTCAGTTACCTGTCGCAGATTCCTAACCTGTTTGTTTTTGAAAACAAGTACCACAGAAAAATATCGGACAACAAAAATGGGCCAAATAAGCATATTTTATCCTCCCATTCATTATGTTCATAGCTACAGTATTATGAAACTGAGCATTAAAAGTTCTGTATCATAATACTATATATCCTTTAAAAAAAGATACTCTGGGGGGAAAAGCAAGCATTAACATCCTCCTATTTTCTACATGCAAGAATTAGCGGCACTGATCATCAGGCTCCGAAGACAGATATTCTTCCAACAACGTGCCAAGTGTGTATGCACGTACGGGAATTGTGCAGATACATTGATGGCAGGATATGTCAGCAGAAACATTTTCAGAGTTTGTGTTTCAGTTAAGACGATGACATGGGATGACAGACCTATGTTCTGAAACTGTTCTTTTGCTGTAATATGTTTATGTCAAATGTATAGTCTAAACCACAGTGCTAATCCTGGTCAGCAACGCTTACAATTCCAAATTAATCAAGAATTTTTCTTGATTAAAATCTAGGACCCATATTCCCAGACAGGGTGACACTCCTGGCTCCCAATGACTTACGTGTACAGATCAGTCACAATAGTTTTGTGGATCTGAACAATCCATGTTCTTGTCTATAGCTGTATATGAATAAATCTATTCATATGTATCAAATAGGACTATCATGCAACATTACCCATGTGCTTAATCATTTATGGTACTGAAACGTAATATCACTCAGCGTTAAGAACTTCTAGGTTGAGTCTACAATTTACTTCTACAATAGCAAAGCATTATTTTTGCTGTCTTAATATAACTAACTAAATATAAGGCTTTAGTTTTGGGGTTTTTTAAACATTTTTTAACATTTACGCTATATACCCTGTACAAATGTACTCATATATTTCTTCAAAATCTATATTACTGTATTTACTGAAAAAAAAATGCAGTTTTGAAAACTAAAAGAAATGGAACTTCAGCAGAAATTTTCTTTCAAAAATTCTGTAATTTAAAAATCCAATGTGTTTTACTTTTTACTGAATTATATACAGTTTCCATGGCACACACTGTTAAAATTAATTATAAAACCAACAGAACTAAAAGTCAGTATACACAAATACTTACTAGTTTCAGTAGCTACAATAGTTATGTTGTGCCACATATTTGTTTCTCTGTCCAGTGGTGTTGCCAAAGTTATTTTCCCATCTTCTGCGTTAATGTTGAACTGTCTCTCAAGGTCAGTATGCCGATCAATGGAAAACCTACAAAATAGACATCCCTGTAATCTACTAAATTAAGTTGGTGTAATCCATACAATCACAAGACAATTTAGGGAGCCCTCTGAGAGCTGCAGTTTTATAGCCAAATGGATTGAGAAGCTCAATAGCATAATAATTTATAAGACAAAATGACAAACTGAGACTAAAAAAAACTTAACAATTATTGCCCAAGGAGTAATTAGCTGTATACCCAGTGTGAAGGTCATAAAATGCCCTCAGGTTCACTGGGTAACATCTTTGAAAAACGGTGCTGATCAAGAGTTAATTACACAATCCATCACATTTATTAGACGCTTTCTATGGTATTTCACAGTAACAGATGATAATTTCAACAGTAATGTATTAAGCACACAAAAATGGTGGGCTTCATGGTTATTTTAAAAAGGGCTGTATAATATTATTTTATGAATAAATTTCAGATTAATGAAGCATGAACTATTCACCAAGCATATTATTTGGTTATGGTTCAAGCAGCTCCATGGGCAGAACGCAGTTAGTGATCACCATTTTCCTATAAAACACTTTGAACACTGAAGGACTGATTGTTTTATGGATTGACATCACTGATTTTTAACAAAACAAGTTTTGTCTGACAGGTAGTCAGAGTTTGCAAATGTGAATGTCCAGGTAAATTATGCAGCCTAAACATAAGGTTGACAACAAGAAAGAGCTGCAGTAGATTGCTCCAACGGTGATGGATGATGATTTAAAGCTCAGAACAGGATCTCCAGGAAAGCTTTTATGTTTGTCCATTTTCACAGAGTTATTTTATTAATGTACTATTCGCAAAAAGAAACTAAATCACAAAATTAAGCCTTCCAATTTTTGACAGGAAAGGTACGAAATGAGAGAGTTTAGTGATAAACTATTGATATGGTTCAACAAAAAATTACTTCAAGGGGTTTTACTGAATCCTAATTGTGGATTTATATAAAAGCCTTTTAAGCCTTTGTGCCTACGTATTACAGAACCTAACAGCATGCACTGACAATTTTTACATCTGTTCTGCATTATATCTAGGCATAATAGGGTGAGTTAGGATACAGTATCAGACTGGATTACATTATATAGTGGTCAGAAAAGTGACTCAGACTGTCAGTTTCTCATTACATTTCTACTTTTTGCAAATACATTGTTAAATTCACTGATAAAAGAACAAGAGCATATTTTGCTACAGCGACAATGGCAGAGTTATCTGAAAATCAGTTATTCCATTCTGTTTTATGCTTTATCATAAGCAATTTCCAAAAAAAGTTCTGATTCGGAAGTTCCTTTATATACTACAATAAACATATTCCGATGAACTCAAACTCATTCCAGCATAACACAATTGATTTTGATAGACATAGCATTAGGATCTGATTTCAAAGCTTAGGATTATGGCATTCATCTTTTTTTATTTGAGTGTCAGATATTTTAATATTTAGAATGAAAGATACATTGCAATTAGATTGCTTGTGCAATGCATTCAGTAAGATACAATTCACTTACAAAAAATTAGTTCTAAATTATGAAAATTTATCAAAATCTTGAAGTTTAAATGTTTAAAGACTGTATTACTAAAGATCAAGGCTAGCATGATCACACCGGTAAGGTACTTAACAACTTAACAGTGGACTTAAGAGTGAAAACCCTTTAACTAGGAAAAGGGATTTGTTAGACATTTAAGTTCTCTGTTTTTAAACTCTGAGAAGAACTAGTTTTACTCACTTAAAAACGAGTACTTTGGTTAAGAAGACTACTAGAAAACAAATGAAGTAAAGTTCCAAATATATGTGCCTAAAGCTAGGCACATACATCTATATTTGGACATTTAAGTAAACTGATTTTCTGGTGAGCTCCATGTACTCAGTTCTCAACGGTTTAATGGGAATTGTACGATCCTCAGCATTTCTGAAAATCAGGTCACTTGTGTGGAAGAATAAAGCTGTAGGTGCCTAACTTCAGGCAATAATTTTTGAAAATGTATCGTACCCTTATTTTGATGTCTCCCTAGTTCCAATTAAAGTATTAGAAGTAAAATTCTGGTACTAGTGAAGTTAGTAAAAAATATCTGAGAGACTTTCACAGGTTTAAGATTTCACTCAAGAAAATACAAGAAAGACAGCAATCAAGATAACTTTTTTTAAGATGTCATGACTTAAAACTATCTTTAATTCTTGATATTTATGTAATGATGCAGAAAGAACTCTTCTGATATCAAACAATTATGAAATTTTTATAGTCCACAAACAAAATATGAAATGCTTATATGCTGTTTAACGTTAGTTGACCTGGGCTTGACATAAATTCCATTGAGATAAGACACAGTTTTTCTCTAAGGATCAATCCTTTTTTAAACTTCCATTCACAGTCTTCCTGCAGTACATTTTTTGAAGTTATAAAACTGGGACCATAACATCTGTGAGTTTATTATACTGCATTTCATCTCATCCCAACAGTATTTATTCACAATGCAAAACCAGCATTCAAAATGAAACATTTTTAACATAAGTTACATGGCTTTACAAGACTACAAAGAGGTAAAACCCTCTCCTGATTTTAATTTGATAAATATTTGGTACAAAAATAAAAAAAAAAATCTGCACTGTCTTAAACCTGGGAAAACTAATAGTACATTTGCAGTTTCCTTTTCATGCTAATGGTATTGTAACTCTTTTTAATGGGAATGCATTGTCAGATCCATAAGCTATACATAAAACATACATTTCTCTAAAAATGAGAAAAGAATATCTTGGGAAATAATATCTTTTGAAATTGCCATAAACCCAGCACAGGTTATTGGGAATTTTTGGTTAGTTTATGGGTCTGCTGTGGCAATTATAGGAACAACCCCATCGTGGCTTAACAGAAGACTAAAAATGATTCTCAGTCCTGCTCATGCACTATTGCTATTACGACTTAATTTGATCTATTCTTTATTTGCACCAATGTAAATAAGAGCAGAAATCCTTTTTTGCTGCACCTGCTGAGATTTGAATCACAGTATTGATACCTCATCAGTGGTAAATCACCATTGTTTATTAATGCCAGGCAAATCGGACGTGCTACTTAGTGACAGATAAACAGCTGTACCATTAGGGAGGCAGAAAATACCGTATCTAGGTTTTTAAGGCCTGCTGTGAATTAAGAAAATGATCAACTGCTGCCAAAGATGAAATCTCTGTCGATATGAATGGGGAAAACCTGCCACAGTGAAGCTTATCTCTCCACAGAGAAAGACACTGAAGGGCAGTGATTTATAGGAGGGCAGATACAATATAGGAAGAAAGATTATTACTCATGTTTTTTTCTATGCACTTGGATCATGCTTTATCCAAGATAATTTACTGCAGATAAATAGACCATGGCTATAAAATAACAACAGAAACATGAAAGAAGTACTACTGGAATCAATAGATTTGTATGCTAATAGACAATGATCTTTCAAGCCTAATTATACTATAAGCCAGAATGTACCACCCTTACTAAATAAACTACAGTAAAGCTTTACAACTAGCTTAGCTGAATTCACCGGGTCCCCTTCTCAAGAGAGATGGACGCAGTCTAGATGCGGTAAGGTGTGAGCCACTGACGCATGCTTCTGAAATGACTAGGCTAGAATAAGACAAACTGCTGACCATGTTTACAATTATTAGTCAAATTTGTAAATCCTTTTCACCATCAGGCTTAAAAGTGAGCCAGGCCCTTAAGCAACACGCACAGCAGAATAGCAAACAAAGATAAAAGAGAAATTTTGCTGCTTATTTTAAAAATACTGGGTTATGAAGGATATGATATAGTTAGACTAGCCTAAAAACCCATATGAAGAGATAGTTCATATTCATTGGAGAAACACATAATGAAAGCGTAATTCAGCTGAATATCACATTATCACTTAGCCATTCAAAGATGCCTTTGCTTATCCACAATTAGGGCTCGACAACAACAATGAGAAAAGTCCCATACAACATGTGCATCCTTTAGTCCCATCCATCTAACGGTGTCTAAATTTCTTTGTCTGATACAGAGATTTCAGACTAATAACCACTGCCAAAACTCTGCATTTGACACAAGACATTCCTAAATAACCCTCTTCAGGTATTTCCATAAGGTGGGCACATGCAGAACCAGACTGGTAACCCATCTATACACCTGCTTGTAAATCTATGATAGATTTCCTACCTTTTAGATCAAGTCATGGAAAGATCAGAGAATATGTTTCATCTCTTGTAAGCAAGCATAGAAAACAAAGTACTGTTGTATTGGACAGAAATGAGGTTAAACTCTTTTAAAAAAAAAAAAGAAAACATGGGAGAAGTTTCTTTCCAGGCTGTTTTATATCTATAATAATTTTTCTAAAGTCTTTAATGTTTTGTCTCATGACTCAATTATCAGACTATTTCCATGTTCAGAGATATCCATATTTTATTTCATTTATGGTACTGAAATACTCTGCGTTTACTGAGTCTTTGTGTATAAGACTAATGTGCAGCAGATGTGGTATTGGTAGCACATAAGGTGATTCATATTTTTGTTTCAGTTGCCAGGGTTTTTATAACAAATGTACACAAAAACTCTGTCTAACCAAAATATTTTTGCTTTTATGCTTTTAAAAGTTTGAAAATATCTTGATCTATAAAATGATGAAAAAACGGAAATGAAGTAAATATTTTTCTCAGTTCAATTTTTCAGGCTTGGACAGAATAAAGAGGCTCAATTTAGGACATAGGTAGGCTTGTAGCTGGTCTAAATTATTAGGAGTTTGGGGCAGGATTAGAAAAGAATTCCAGGGAAACAGAACAAGACTGGAACAATAGCCAAGGTAAAACTGAAGCAGAGTTGAAGCCAGGCTGAGATGAGGAACAAAGGGGACACAATCAAGAGGCACAGGAGCACAGGACCAAGCCAAGAGCAAAGCAGAACAGGGCAGAGGAAGGAACTAAGGTTAAATTGAAAGAGAAATTACTATTGAGCTGGAATAAAGGGAAGAAAGCCAACTAGCTGCCACCATGGCTGGTTTCACACACCTTTCAGAAGATCCTGTCTTTGTAGCGGCAGTGCAAGCCCTTTTTCACAGACGCCAGTGGACAGCAGTAATAAAATTAGGGGTGGAGTCGCTGCTTGAAGTGTGATAGATCAAACTCTCTGCATTCTATATTACTCTTTTTCTGTTTATATAACATTTTCCTAACCTGGGATAGAAAACTATCCTCATTTATTTCCTATTTCTATGATCAGATTATCATCTTTGATCATCCTGAGAGCTTCTCTGGTAAGAAAAGAAATTCGGTGCCTATTAACACTGTCTGGGTTGTGTCTTGCAATAGAAAATATATTAATCAATTAATTTGTATAGAAATCTGTGATAGTTAATGCTACATGTAGCTAGTTTTGCTACATAAAGCTAGTTTTAACTAGACTTAGAAATGAGAGACTCCAACGTACTCTCCAACATCTTCATATAGAAGTTCTAATACATCCAAACGTTGGAAATTCTGAATTTCTAATTCTGAAAATACTAAAATATAATATGCAACATGTAGGCCCCCTAAATAAAGGTTTAAAGCTTGGTCCTTTGACAAACCTGGTGTAAATGACGATGATTAGAAAATGGTCTTAAGTGATAGATTATAACAATTAGCATCATCCCCACAATGCTGAAAATGACTGCTGGCATAGCTTAAATTCCCTAAGGCAGTAATGTACAGTGATGATTGTTATTAATTAGACTCTCTCCAAATATACCTTTACTATGAATTTGACGTTTTGCTGTTTGTTTTCATAATGTTTTTATCAGGCAGTACTACACATAGCAAAATGTGTTTTGGGAACACTCGCATCATACCATACTAACCATTACAAAGGTGGGGGAAAGATATGTGCTCATCAAAATGAGATAGAAAACACTGATATGATGAAACTGGTATAACAGATTTTGTTCAAGTTAGATCAAAAAGGGAAAATATTATAAATCGAAGATGCAAAAGTCATATGGGCATAATAATCTCTGACTTTCTATCTTTAAACCATGGAATGGGTTTACAGGAATACAAAAGGAATACAAAATATGTTTTGACAACCTTACAACTACATGGAACAAACTCAGTATTGTTAGTGCAGACACTAGCAGATTATTTAAAATAACTGCAGAGATACACACTGATGATTCAACCCCATCCGACCTCATACACCATATTTCTTATTTTCACTGCATTCTTACTGTTTCATAAGACTACTCATGTGGCAAGGAGCATTTTTGTGATTTTGAAAATGATCCGAACTGATAAATTTAACATCATAAAACAAATCCTATACAAGTATTTTCATAGAAATAAAAAGGCATGAGAACAGTGTCATACAATGTATGGGAAAATACACTTAGTATTCCGCCAGTAGTTTTTTCAAAGAGAACTTTAAAGCAGCACTACCTTATAGGACTGGAAGACACGTCAGGGTCATGGGCGGTCACCTGACCAATCACAGAGTTAATAGCAGCATTTTCATGCACTTCCAGTAGGTAAGTAGGTGATGAAAAGACTGGTGGCTCATCAGCATCCTCTACTACAATTTTTACTGTTGCTGTATCCTTAAATGGTCCTCCACTGATGAAGCGAGGATCAATATGAACGTTGGCTGCTTCTACCTTCAGAGTATAGGATTTTTTGGTCTCAAAGTCCAGTGGCTGTTAAGAATGACAAAGATAAATGTCTTTTACTAATGGCCACAGAGAAAGAACAAATGAATATAATGCTGATGGATGAAAGTTATGTGCATTTAAGCACGTTCAGTGAGATTTAATGCAATCACTTCCCACTCCCAGAAATCCAACCTGCAAATTTCCTAGGCATATATTGATACCTGTTTACTAACCAGCCTCAGAGAAAACAAAACTCTTTGTTTTCTTGCTTTTCACAAAAAATTTACCAAAATATTCTCTCTCATGAATTATACCATTACAATTACATATCAGATAAATACTTCAAATCTGTTGGTGATGACACGACTTGCATACTAATCATGCATTTAATCAGTGCTTTGTTAGTCGGAGATAAGAAAAAAAAAATTATACTAGCTCCACAAAGAAAAAATATTTTATTACTTCCAGAACAATGTGAGAAATGCAAAGAAGTAGCAATTATTATTTGTTGGACATGAGAGGCATTATGTGGAAAAATGTAGAGCTAATCATACAAGAAAGTACTTCAGTATTATTGCACTTCAGGTAACTCTGCATTTCTGTTTATAGGGGTAAATGAGGTAGATGTCTCTCAGGAATTTCTTAAAACTGTAGCAATTCCTATTTCTGTATCTTATTTTTTCTTCAGAGAGAGAAACATGAAACCGATTACTTTATTCTATCAATATACCTGGCATGTCACCATTGTTTTTACTATTTTACAGTTCCATATTAAAACATAAAAGATGAAAACACAGGGGATTTAAAGGAATGAAATACCAAATTAAAACCAAATCTGTGACACTTTTGAATGTTAGAATTTTTCATTATAGGAGATTTAAGTTTGTGTCTTGAAGCACATCAGTATATTCACCATATAATTCTCTTGTGTCTCACAATGATTCAAATTTGAAAGATGCAAATTGCCAAGCATTGGAAAGATATTAAGATTTGCATTACAATGTCCCAGGGAGAAAAAGAAAAGGACATAGAAACTCTGAATCTGCAATGCAAATACCGGCAAGAGCACAAATAGGGACCTTCAGGAAGTCTGTCAAAGCCTTCAATATGTATACTTTCAAATTTTGTTGATTTTTTTCAGGTATGAATAAAGCTCTAATGGGATTTGCTCTTTCTCAGAAATTCTAGTAAACATGAGAAAACCTTTCTTCTTTCGCAGCTCTTAAATTAGTAAGCTTTTGTAATTATGAATAGTGATTTATAAATCAGCATATTCACAATTTGCCAATCATAGCTCCTATATAATTTTTTCAATTGCTTTTCGTGTGCTTTACAGAAATGACAGCACCCTAATACATTTAGTCATGCTTAATCAGAATATCATATTGAAAATTTACTCTGCATTGTCTAAAACCCATGAACTGATGCTGGAGAAAATCTATTGGTGAAAAGTACCCTCCATACATCACTTACTGTAGTAGAACCAAAATGATTATTGCTGTCAAAATTAATATATGAAACAACATTATCTTAGAGACTCAGTTATGAAATAAAGCCAAGGGAACTGGGGCAAAAGGCTAATTGCCTTAGTTTACAAAAGAGGACACAGCATAGAATAAATAACAGTAAGAAAGATCAGGGATGCATATCATAATTTTCTCTTTAGGAAAACAGATCTAAATTTAGATAAATATACATCATTTTATTACACATCTACAGTGCTGACCTACTCACTGAGAAACAGAAAATACAAACTTTTGACAGGTACTCTGCCTGACTTCTTTAATTACAGGTACAAGTTGAATATTAATTACCTGTACTCACTGGATTCTTCTTTTTTCACTGGAATGTCATGTTTTGGGTTTGTTTTGTTTTGTTTTTAAAAAAAATCCCAAAGATTAATTTAGAGTGCTCTACACTACGTATTTAAAACCTTCTGTGCCAGTGTTACATGTTATATTCATATCCTTTTTCAGAACACAGCATGAGAATTGTCTCTCTTCTCCTTTCCCAGAAAATAATAAAAATTAAGTCTGCAGATAATGTTTCATTGACTAGATATGCTGTCTCTCCCCATATTTCTGTATAGAATTGGGTGGTCCTTCTGTTATGTACATGCAAATACCTCATCTTGCATACATCAACACTGTACAAGCACAGAAAAGGTAACCGAGTTGGAGCCTTCTTTAGGGCCTGAATTTGGCACTTCTCATGTGAAACAGTACTGATGTCCTTGATAAGGTTCACTGAAATCACTATTCACTGAGCAAAGAGAGTTCAACGTGAGGAAAGGTGGAAGATTAAGCCTCTCACACTTCAGGTAATTTAAATAATATGATTTGACCATGTGGAAACCCAGATAAGATTAACACATTCCCAGCACACAAAATACTTCCATGGATGTCTCCCCAGTTGACACCTAAATGCAAATTTTGAGGGACATGGCTAATACATCCCTTTTTTATCACTTCACTGGCTTGACACCTCATCCATAAATAAAAGAATCCTTGGAAATCCAGAACCTTCTCACAGAGTACAGTCTGGCTGGGTAGTTGTTTGTACAATAAACATTTTTTTTTAACAGAGATATCATTTACCTTTCTCACTCTAATAATGCCGTCCTGAGTTTGGGCATCTGTAGTAATTTCAAATATATCCATTCCATCTCCTTCAATAATATCATAGGATGATTTGGCATTTTCTCCAATATCCAGGTCATTTGCTTTCACCCTTCCTATTGGTTCACCAAGAGCAACATCTTCCATGACTGAGAAGTGATACAGACCTTACAAATAAGAGGAAAAGACTAAACATTACACCTGATTCCAGTATCTCTCATGTGCTCTTCATTTTTTTAGACTTCCCCAATGCAAACTCTTGAGATGTGCAACTGATACAAACTACATTTACACAAGTTCTTTACTGAAAGCAGCAAAACGTGTTCCTTATACAGGAATATTCACTTTACTGAATGTTCTTTTCATTACAGTAGTATCCTGCTATTTCCTTGCAAGGATGCTTAGTGTTGGCAAACATAAATATTAAGCTACTTTCAACACTGAAAGTATGCAACATTGAACTTACCGTTTTATTTACAGACATGTAGTTATATTTTTTAAAAAATTCAACTATGAAACTTTGGCTTTTACTCTGTAGAAAACTGGTCTAATACTTTAAAGATGCCTTACATAATTTCAGATCTTTACTGCTTTTTTGACCCTTTTAATTTGATTTTTTTTTGTTTTGGTTTGGTTTGGTTTTTGTTATTGGGTTTTTTTAACCCCTTCCACCTCCCTTTTGTGGTAAGAAACTAATAAGAAACATTCAAGGAAACTCCCAAAATTTATGTTTTAAAGGACACAATAACTTTTCATAGCGATCATTAGTGTATTTACTATTTGGTTGTAGGGTTAGACCAAAATCCACTAGAAGTGCTATTCAGGTTGTCAGCATTTTTATTTTTTGTAATACTTGCTTCAAACCTCCTTACCTAAGAAGTGTCAAAAATCTATTTAGAACTTGTAATATATTATTTTAAGCACGCATTTTATTAAGAGAAAAATCAAAATACCCATTTTATTATTCTATCTCCCAGTTCTTAACAGTACTCTGAAAAACAGAAGACGCATGCTTTACATCAAAAATTCTTTATGGAGGGCCTATTTTTTTACCTCTTGGTAATCTACACTTATTGAAGCCACGGTTAAGACATGATCTAATCAACTGCAGTGCTACTTAGTAATTAAAACAGTCAAAAGGAATTCAAGGTTAAGAGATGAGACCATTAAAATAGTTTTTGGCAAAGGATTCTGGACTTGTTCTTTTCTGTCCTCACAGTTGTTCTAAGACAACATGTGGCTTTTACTGTTATGTGCAGCTAGGAGTTTTCTAAATGTTTTTCTAAAATGTTATGGAGTTGTTGCTTTAACTGTTTGTAGGCTGATTGCAGTAGCAACAGTTGAAAGTAGGAAGGAAACTGTGAAGAATTCACAAATACATATATTAGTTATACATATAGTCTGTCCTAAAGGTAAATACCTTTTTTCTTTAATGTTTCTAGGCTAAATTATTAGAGATAATTTGGAGATCATCAAGATTCCTCAAGAATATTCATAATGGCTCACAAACAATGAGCAGCCAAAGCAATCAAGTGCCTCAGGAGACTAAATTGTATGTTCATAATTTAAACTGCTGTCCACACTTTGTGGTCTGAATCTTCAGACACAGTTGATTGCATTTTTAACACCATTTGATTGGTGTTTTTCTCTCAGATTTAGTAAGATAGTTTACAAAATATTGTAAAAAAAATGTATTATGATGCAGCTGACTCTTTTACACAAATTGCTCTCAAGAATTACGAATTGTTCTGTCAAGATGTCATAGTGCAGAGCTGACCAAAAATCCACATTACGCATCTTTGAAAACCTTTGGTTTTCACAGCAGTGCACAGTTTTTCTCAGTACAGTCCTATGGTAAACTGCCAGGTTAAAAGCTTCTGTGACTTATAAAATACCTCTAAAATTATTTCAAAGAGATAATAGAAGTAGTAAAAGTTCATCTTTTTCATTTCTAAAACTCAGAAGGCTAACGCTCTTTGAAATCAAACCATAAATATACATTTCTATCCTGCTTGGAAACAATAAACTGATAAAACACACTGCTTTCTGAGTTCATTACAATTTATTGTGAAAGCAGCATGTATTACATCTTATGAATTTCTATTTCATTCCAGTTAGGCTCTATTGTAAGTTTGATCCTTTCTTATTTTCCTTTCCAGGCAAATTGCAAACCGTGCTTCAATGGTGTAAAAAAACGTTAAAGACTTGATCAGCTCTTGTATAAGGCCAGTCATGACTAATCTGTAATGCTCGGCAGCATGCTATGAATACTTAGTTTTAAAAGGCAGAATTTGTAATAATATCCAGTTACAATATTTACTATGGCTTATCCTCATTAAATGCAATGTATATACAATACAAAGTTATAGCATATGCAGTTTTTTTCTAATGAAGTTGCATAATGGTCAGTGTTATAACAGGATGGTTATTCCTAGATGGTAGCTTGAATTCTGCACTGGAATGCACTAGCTATAACAGCTTCAAAGACAGCAACTCACTCTTTGTTGAAGGAAAACTAATCTACATTTTCCGTGTAGAAAATATATTTCAGGGATCTGTGATGCAGTCTTCGTCATGCTACCCAGTCAGTGTGTCACTGTATCCAAACTACAGGAGAACAGGTATGAGTAAACTGCACAGGGAAAGTACAGTTTCATCTCCATATGCATTTGACCTCCAGCAAATGTACCAATTAGCACCAGTCGTGTTCCTGATTTTCTGATCAGCTTTTTTCACACTGGCAGGCAAAGGCTTTTTGAGACAGAAAGTGCTGATACAAATATAAAAGCCAGGCAAGCTGGCAAAAGTAGATTTGTAGTCACAGAGTTAGAGCTACAGTACATCGCAGGTATAAAAGAAATGTCCCTCTGCGTTGTGGTGATACACTTCAGCCAGGAGTCTCATCTATAGATGTTCACATTATTAGGGAAATTGTCATCATATGTTGGAAAACACTGTTACACAAGTGCAAGCAATGCAATGTAATATAAAGTAAAAAATTTATGCATTTCTTATTTTATAATGAGAGAAAATCTTTTATTGTGCACAGAGTGCTTATCTGTTAAAAATCACTAAGATGAGGTAATAAAATATGTATTTTGCAAATATGCTTTTACCTCTGCTTATTTATTTTATATTTTTTATCTCTATCTGTATGTGAATTTTCTAGACTATAGGAGAGTATTTATCACATGCTGAGTACTAGGACAAACCCATTTCACTCTTTGTGTCTTCAGAACAGGGCAAAAGTGGACTTCAGGTCATATATAAGTGGAAAAGAATTAATTTTACATTGGGTGCATAAGTACTGTGTTAGAAAAACGTGCTTCTAATAAAGTAAAAATGATACAAAGTCTAGATGTGAACATTCTCCAACCCCAAAACAGACATTAATACCTTACAACTTTAGTTTTTCAGAACAAGCTGGATAAAAAGATAAGTTTCTAATAGTGCATTAGATTGCACCTGTTCAAAATAAAATCGATCCAGTCATTATGCTCTTCCCTCTTCTTTTTTCGTCTTCATCTTTGAAACAGACTACAAAGCTTGTAGAGAATCTCAGCAGGATGCCAAATCATTTTAACCTAGCCCAGCAAGATATCCATTGGAACCACAGTAGTAAATATGGATTTTGAATTAAAGATCAACAATTATCTAGACTCAGACTTATTTTCTTTTTCTTCGCTATTACCTAATTAGTCAAACCTTTATTTCTTTTACCAGTCATATATGTCTTTTACTGGTGGTGTCACTTGTCTGTATGAGATGGAAGCACATATAGCAGCAACTAAATCTAGCACTTAGAAACAACCGCACTGAAAGCAAATAAATGTATGAAAAAAGTCTCCAAGCCCTTTTGTGTGGATGTAAGAGGGGTAACAAGGAAGACAGAGCTGTGTACACTGTTGTGGATGTAATTCCCTCTTTCCTAAGCTCTTAATCAGGCAGAGGATTATTAATCTTTCTCTAATAGCAGCTACATATTTTTAAACTACATTACAAACCCAGGCAATATGATGATAAAAAAAAAGAGCTTGATAATAAAAAACAGGCACTATATTACTTTCACATATAGGAGAACACATACACATAATGGCACTTACTCTGTGCAAACTTAGGAGGATTGTCATTAACATCAGTGAGTGTAATTGTCACTGTTGTAGTTCCAGAGAGTCCACCCATATGTCCTCCCATGTCCTTTGCTTGGATGACCACAAAGTATTCTTCTTTGGCTTCTCTGTCCATGTTGGGAAGAGCTGTTTTAATTACAGCTACGATAATAGGGGGGAAAAAAAGTCAGGTACAGATCCAAATTCAGTTTTGCAGCTATTTTTATGGATATATGTAAATATTGGTATAAAAATTGAACTGCTAAAGGTCCAATTAAGTTGCCTCTTAGTACCAAGGATAAAGAAGAATTTGAGATTTTCAAAAAAGTATATTAGAGGTCACCTACCTTGATTTAATGAAAAGTGCAATGAAATTGTGGTCCAAAACTCAAGAATTAATCACACCTGTGATACATATTAATTTTTACATTTTTTCCCCACATAAACTTTTTGGTTTCTATCCTACCTCCCACAGAAATCCATCGTTTCCCCACAGAATTCACAAACAGAAGACAACCATGTAGTAAACTTAATCTTAAACACTGTTAAGCGTTTCTGTTCAGATTAGTTGTTTCAAGTATTTTAAAACCAAAACCATTATTTAATCTGCTCTTGTATATAATCCAGGCTACACTTGTTCCCTTAATTCCTAAATCAAGTGCCTAAACTTCTACTGGAGAATGACAGCATGTCTTTCAGTATGTCTTTCAGCACAGTCACCAGCACTGCAAACTCCTAAAGACTCCATTGTCCCTGCTCTAGGAGGGTCACGTCTTGGACAATGATCGCAGCAAGCTGCTATCACCTACTTTATTAGGTTAGAAGTTTTTAAAGACAGAGACGTAAAATGATCTGTAGTATATCAAAATATAAAATGCCAGTGGGTTAGCAGGAAGATATCTGCAAGGGACAGTCCAATTAAAGATGGGGCCAGATCCACTGCAAACTCCTATAGATTTCGTGGACATCTAACAGAAGAAATAATAAAACCTTTTTTTCTTTCCAAAACTTCTCCACCTGCAACATGCTATTATATTCACAACATTCAGTATGGAAAGTGCAATACTAAATGTTTAATGGTAAATTTAAATGATGTTCATGACAATCTAGTAATGTCCATAATAAAAAGATAATAATCAGTTAAAGAAGTCCCACTAAACCTAGGGAAAACAACTCTAAATGTTAAATTGAAATACGGCATTTTTTCTTCTTTTAATCCTGTTTTTTAGTTCTATTTTTAAAAAAATCATTTGTCTGTGAAAAGAGAGCACAAAGTTCAAGTTACTGAATTATCTTAGTGGCTAAGTGAAGTGTAAGAGTGCCAAGGGGAACTGAATCCACCATTGTAGTGGTTCCTTTAAACCATGGTGCTTGAGTGTTCTTATGAGGCATAAAGAAGAGTGTCTCTTTTCATGGGGCCTGTACTTACAGAGCTGAAGGACACAGTTTATGGGCAAACATTGTCAGCAACTCACCAAGTCATTGAAAAAAGAAGGTAAGAATTCTATACTGTACTGTATATTTGTTGAGATTTGCATGTTGAATAGAGTGGCCAAGTTCACACCCTGGATCATACATACCCGTTACTGGGACTGATCATACATTTCATTAGCTCTTGCACTGTTTTGTTTTGGTTTTTTACCGGTTCTTTGTTGAGTATTGTCAGGAGTTTTTAGATGTCAATCAATACTTATTGCGAATCTGTTAGTTTTGATTTCTCTACTGGGACTAGCGTAACTGTGGAGACTTCAAATAGCTCTTTTTCTTTCACATGGGATAGTTTCTATTAAATAAGCTTCTCAGAAATGACACTCTGGCTGAAATGCCGAGATTATCTATTCATGTATTTGTGGTGAATAAAGAAATGTTCCTGGTCTTTATCATTAATAGAGATGCATTTTAGTAAATTTTAGAATCCATTTGTCTTTAATACTGTAATACTAAGAATCTGATCAGACCTTCTTTTCTTGGCTGAGTACAGGACCAAGCTAAGAGCAAGGGAGTGTAAGGCATTTAGTATAAAGCAATATGCTTGCTACATAAACCACCAAACATAACGTAATAGCAGTCTCGTAACCTATGCTTTTGTAAATGATTTCCATAAAATATTTTGGGTTGTTCTCTTACTTTATACTGTTTCTTTTACTTGTTCTCTTATTTTATAAATACAATTCCGGATTAAAATGAAACCTCTATCTTATGTCTGCAACTGCCAAGCCAGAGTAATCTCTTGTTCCCAAGGAACTTGATAATTCATCAGTCATTTTTCATTCCAACATGGGGTAAGTGGGGTTAGGAGCAGCAAGGGCAGTGCAGTGCAGTTGGGAGCAGAGGGTGGAAACAAGGCAGGAGCAGTGACCTCACCAACAAGGAGCCAGACTGCAGAGTGGCAAGTCAGGGTCCTGCTCAGATCCAGAGACAGTGGCCAGGACGAACCACAGGCTGATGATCACTCTGCGAGGCCACAGCAACAAGGCAGGTCTGAGGCCAGGCCAGGAAACCCAGCCGGAGGTCTGGATCTGGGTCAGAACCGAGAAAATAGGAGACCGGGCGCAGATGCAGCACAGCCGGGGGCCAGCAGTAGAGCCTCAGCCTAAGAGCAGCTCCCAAGGAAAAGGAGGGGTGGCCCTTGCGTGAAGCTTTCTTCACAACAGCTCGTATCAGCAAAGGAGCTGACCTTGGCTGCAGCCAGCTGCACTTCTAAACTTAACCAGCTACGCTCCTTGAAGGAGGTTGTGCTCAGGACCCTGACAAATACAATGCAGTCCAGTGCTTGTAAAACCAATGAAGCAGCCTTGAAGTACAACATTAATGTAATTTAACTATTCTATACCATCTATAGGAGGGGACATAAGTTATTCCACAAAACACTGAAGAATGTGCTTCTGTTAATTTTTTTTAATGAAAACAGGAGAACAGTAAACCCCAGAAGATAATAATAAATATTTATCAGATGTGATAGGTGCAAAATACATTCAGTAAAAGAGTAGGACCATTTCCTCCATAGCAGCCTGGGTAAGGAGAGTAAATGATATTTATTTCTAAAAGCATTTGACAGTTGTGACTGGTTTGGACTGATTGGTTTACTGTTTAGGAATAATAATGATGCATTCTGTGAATAATTCTATGGTTATAAATGAGATGACTCATGAAAAGGATGCTAATGCAAACTTAGGGTATCAGAATTTGGTCCACATTAATTTTTTTCACTAATAGAGCTGATCTAAAGATCAGTGAAACCTTATTTCAATGGGTTTTGTATTAAGCCTACTATAACTTTTTCTCCATTTTTATTTTTTAGGCAGAGTTTCCCTTGGTTTTTTGTTTTGTTTTGTTTTGTTTTTTTTAAACCTAATTTATATAGTTAAGTCTAGCCCACAGATGACTTGTGTAAGATATCACATTTTGTATTCTGCAGTTTCCTCTGAGACAAGTTAATTATTTCAATAAAATGATGATTTTTCCTAGACATGTATTTTAATTTGTCTCTTAATGTATGGAACAGTCTAGCCCTTGTCTATGGTTTGAAAGATACCAGGAATATTAAATACCTTAAAAAGTGTCTAAATCAGATTTACAGTTTCTGACTTCTAAGACATAAAAATTAGGGGGTTTTTTTCTCTATAAAGTTACTAACACAACCTGTTATTTCAATATTTTTCTACATATTTCTGTCCACTGTCTCAGCCCATAAACCATTTGCCAGAAGCTAAGAGTCAAAGATAAGTAAAGTTTCAATTTCAAACACAATAAAAAGCTAAAAAGAAGTTTATTGTTTCAATTACTGTAAGAGGAACTGAAGGTTTTTAAACATCAGATATATCCAAATTACACAGGCTGATTGTTACCACCAGTATTTCTATACGCAGAATCTATAGAATGGAGGTCAGCAAAAGAGAAGTGTCAGTATCTCTTACGAGGAAAATTAATAAAGACAAAAAGGCTCCATCCTCACCTAAGTAATGTGATCGAGACAAAGACAGACTAAGGGAGTTATCCATAGAGAATTTCAAGGATATTTATTTGTTCTTTTGCTTTACTCACCAGTTCTCAGGCTGGGCTCACAGGAAGTACTGAAACTTTCGATCTATTTTTAGAAGACAATTTGGGCTCACCAAATACTAGTACGCATGCAGCACACAGAACATTAACTCATTGAGCATTCAACCTGCTGTACTTCAATTCAACTCAGAAACAAATCGAGAACAAAAACATAATCACTTTCAGCATGCTATGATGGATGAAAATGATATGTACCAAACAGGAGAGCAGTTTAAAAGCGAGGGATGAGAATTACCGTAAACTAATGTAAGGCAGGTAGACGCTTGTTGGAAGATTGTATTCAGAACAGTTATCAATGGCTTACTGTCAAAGTGGATGGATGGATGAAGTGGTTTGCAGGGTTTGTTCTGCTTCTAGTATCATTCAGTGTTTCCTGAATGATGGAAGACAGGAAGAACTTATCAAGCCTTTCAGATGACACAAAGTTGGGAGCCATTGCAAGTACTGGAAGAACAGGATTAGAGTTAAAAACAATTTTGACAAATTGGATAGTCTAAAAAAGCAGGATGCAACTCAATTTGGCAACTAAGAAGTATTTTGTGTGGGTGAAACAATTAACTTCACAATTACAATAGAGCAGATGACTCACAAGACAGAAAAGAATGTGGAGTCAAAATGAGCTGAATATGAGTCAACAGCATTTTGCTACAAAAATGCTCAAACATTTCGTGGTATATTAGCTACTATGTTATATGGAAGAACCGTGGAATAATCCTTCCAGTTCACTCATAGTGGTAAGGCTGCAGCTGGAACAGTGTGTCCAGTTTTGAAAAAAATTGGTTTATATAGTTAGGGAAGTATGACGAAAGACTTTACAGCCAAATATATAAAAATTACTAGGAGCTACTCTCCTTTTCCACTGGGGATAAGAGAAGAAATAAAGGGCTTAAAATATAAACCACAAAATGGGTTTAAATTGCAGCAAGAGAAATTTCAGTTAAAAAATTAGGGGAACACTCTCTAAAAGAGAAGCTAAGTACAGACAGAAGGCTGCCTATAGAATTTGTAGTATTTTCATTACTGAAAGTTTTTAAGAACATATCAGACAAACGTCTGTCGAGAATGAGAAGGGATAAACCTGATCCTTTTTTGGGGCAAGGGTGCTCACTGCATTCTCACTTGAGGTCTCTTCCTTCCATATTGTTTAAGATCAGGCTTTACCTCTATGTACTCTAAAATATATCACAAACCTTAGTCCTGTGAAAACATTCAATGGACATGTAGTAAAACCACTTAACAGATACCTGCATCATAATTTGGCTACGGATCCTCTGACTAAAGCTGGAAGCATCAAGAAGCGGGTTGGAAGGGAAAGAAATCAAGCAGTAATCTATTTCTTCAAAGAATCAAAACACCCCCAATATTGGAAGTACCTTTAGTTGTTTGGTTTTTTTTTTTTTGGCTGAGTTGCTTTTCCTAAACAGCTATTGGTGTCACACTGCTCAATAGCAAATAAAACAGCTGTAGAATAGGATTTACTTTTACAGTGGTCCTAAATGCACACACTGAGCAATTTGCACAATCTGCCTCACAACTTGAATCAGTTAAAATGCACCCCTGTGGACTACTTTCAAAAACCTATTTGGAAGAATATACAGTCTCACACCGAAAAAGATCAGGGGAAAAGAAGCAATGTGTCAGAGGCTATAGTTGATGAAGAGAAAGAAGAGAAGCAAAAGGAACAATAGAAATAAGGATCTGTTTTTCACTTCCCTCTCTATTTTTTTAAGGATGTCTTTATGGCAATGCTATGAAACTGCACATAATAATAATTGAGAACATGGAACAAAACCAAGCAAGCACTATGCAAAATTGGAATCTGGCCCTGAAAAACTTTTGAAGCATCTCATTCATCTCACACATTTTGATGAAGACTTCCTGCTATTTCAACTTGCATACTTTGGAACTTTCCCTTCTTCGTTTTGGAAGAGCTAAGTAGTTATAGAATCACAGAATCATTTAGGTCAGAAAAAACCTTTAAGATCATCAAGCCTAACCGTTAACCTAGCACTGCCATGTCCACCACTAAACCATGTCTTATTGCTTTGATCTTCCTTCTGTGCTAAAGTCTTGGTGGAGATTCTTATTAAATATAGCAGTCATTTAGGACCCAAACTCCTGAAAAATCAATCTTGTAATTTCTTCAGCCGTGAGATGCATTCTTTGTATTCCCATGAAGCACGCTGACTTCAGTGATGTTTTAGCAGTTCACTTGGAGATCTGTGGAAAACCCGAACCATAATTCCTAAAAAATGAATAGATCACAACTAACTTTCTTGAAAACTAAAAGAATTCTAGTACTTTGATAATGTGATACAGGCATACCGATCCATTATTTTTAATTCAATTTACCCTTCATAAAAATCATAATTGTTTTGATAAAAATTACCATAAAATATTATCATTTCTTACTTAGTTCTAATGCCTTAGGGTTTTTATTTTAGCAAGACAAGAAAAATATCTGTCATCTCTAGCAAAGTTGGCTGACTTTCCAGAAAAATTATCAATTACAGGAGTTGTCTCAGCTACGTTCAGATGTAGATATATTTCAAATCAAAGACATTAGCCACAGTAAAAATAATCACTAGGTGAGGAATTGAATACTATGTTATACCATTTTATGTGGAGTGATTCTGTGCCATTTTTGTATTTTTAAGAGAGAAGCTAACAGTGTAGATATCTTATTACCATGTCTATTTTTTAAAATTTTATGGGGAAGATGGCACTGCCTGCCTGTCTGTTAAACAGTGAGATGAAGGTGGAATATCATTTTATTAATTCTCTTGTTTCTTCTGTAACCTACAATCTATTGTATTTTCTTTTTCAGCCCATATTACTACAATTTTTGTGTTTTCTGATCTTGCTTTCATTCTGAAGTAGACCTTGCAAGTTTGCCATTGTGCGTAAATTAACACTACCTACCTTTCACTATATGTATTCTGCTTCAAGAATATCATATAGAATACGACTGGATAACACCTAGTGTAATACTACCTTTTTAATTCAGATGAACTTGTATCTGGGTTTTACAGTGTAAGTAAAAAGCTTTCATCTCTACTTACCAGCCATTCCCTTTTCCCTGGGACCAAGTTTCACTGGCATAGTATGACCCTCTCACCAACTGAGAATGAACGCAATAAATATTCTGCACTGCATTTATGACCTTGCTTCCTTAGGATTTTATTTGTAATGATGCTCCAATACCTATAATTATACTAGACACTTTACAGAAAGTAGCCTTGGATTCTTTTTCAGATGCTTTCCAAATCTAGCTGTGTAGTTCAATTTCCTCTCTCTAATTCAGTCTCTTGAAGCACAACATTATTTAGATATGTAGCCCCTGTTTTCCTACTCAGCATGAGGAAAATGGTTAAGTCCTAACTATCTCACTAGCTTTCTAAAATGATAGAGATATTGCTCTGAAATGCAAGAAATATGTGTATCAGCTTTTTTGTTACTACCATTATTACATAAGCTCTAGAAGCAGAAATCACCTTTTTTCGAATGCCAATCTGTCTTGATCTTAAGCCACTCATCTTTACCAACTACAGACCATTATAACTCTTTTCAAACCTCTCTGCAGTGATTTTGTACTTCCTTTATTAATCAGAAAAGACAGCTCTTGCTGCTACTGAAGGACCCAATCCTACATACCTTATCCATAATAGTTGCACTTTATACTTCTAAGTAAAAAGCAAGATCTGTAGGACTGACCCTCGGGTCTGCTGCACTAGCAGTTTGTCAGTACAACTCTCTCTCCTAATGGGCTGTCACCAAGACAACTCTCAGAATCACCAAAGAATCTCTGTACAAATACCTTAACACAACTCCTAAGGTTGCACAGTATACTTAGTACACAATGACAAGGAAAGGCTTATACTAGTTTGAAAATACACTCAATTTTCAGCATTGCGCCTAAGTGCATCAAATGCTGTCAAGACAGAGCTGACAGTGCTGTAACAGAAGCGACCAAGTATAAACTCCAGAAATCCTTGCATGTGCTGGAGCCAATTCTGCTACCTTGGGAATGCTGCTATCTGGGCTGCATGGACCTACCTTCTGTATGCTGCTGCACATACCTGCCTTCTCCTCTAGGAAAGGAGTTCCTACGCCTCACTTGCTAAGACAGAACAATATCTACCCATCCCAGTTTATGTCTCTTAAAATTGTTTCCGTTAAAAGATTAGTTAACTTGAACTAAATCTGTAGTAATTGGCAAGGATATCACAGCAGCACTAGTTAATGAAATGAGCTAGAAAGCAGCAGTTCAATCCAGGCTCTGACTAATGTCAGACAAGTTCTTTCACTGCACTAACCCCATGAGGGTTTAAATCTAAACTATTTAGAAACTGAACTATTTAGAAAGGCTCTGTTGAACACGAGTTAGTTCTGTTCCTAGCAGCTCATTACTTTCCCCTTACAGTTGCAGATTACTTCCTGTATCAAAACTGTTTACCCATCTCTCTAGTTTGAAAATGCTACCCTGTCATTTTATCATGAGTAATTACAGAAACAGTCCCCATGCCTCTCTTTTATTAACACCTTTCAAATATTTGTGCAGTGATTTCATATCCTCCTTTAATCACCTCTTATCCAGTTCATACAAATTAAGTTCAATCAATCTTTCATTGTAAGTAATATTCTTCTCACCTTAGCTACCCTGCTTTGAACTTTCTTCAGTATTTCAGTAGTCTTTTTTATGATGATGGTCTCATCAGTACTACATGCAACATTCTGAGGGCAGCTGTGCTATCATTGATACGCACCATTACTAATAAACTGGACATTAACAACCAGATAGAAGAAATAGTCTGTAACATCACAAAAATGTCTGTAACTCAAAAGTTGCTGTCATTTATCCTCTTGCTACCTTATTTGTTTTTATTCTGCTGGACTGTATTTCAAGGTCTAGATGGAGGAAGATAATAAAGACTGCAAATTAAAATAAAAGATGCAGACCTGACTTCTGCTGGATGCCGTTTTCATTCCTCCTAGGCCTACTCATTTATGTTCTGTTTGCAGAACCACAGGGTGTCGCAGGTTCAACACTGTGGTCCAGAGAGGGCCATATACTAAATCATTAAAAGCTCTGTTGATTAAAGCATGTGCATTTTCACCTGGAAGTTAAAGCTAGGTATAGAAAAAAAATCAATTATTCACTCTCCAAAAAAATACCCACATTCTGTTAGGAGAGTCCTTAGTTTTCTAGGTCTCCTGACTCTTCTATTCATCTCAGTTTTACTAACTTGAGCTTTGGCGTTGTACCAAATGACCATATCCAAGATGGCAGTGTTTAAAATCTATTCTTTTTCATATATAGTAAGGGTTTATGCTTGAATAATATAATGTGTTTTCCAGTGCAGTAGGTCGTTTGGTGTAATTTGCCTTGTTCATGTAACTGTATTTCAGGTATGTGTAGGAGTGACATTATTAAGTTCATGTGAAACGTAAAGTCAGACACAGCTGAAAATGTATTTTCTCTGCCATTCCTATATTGTAGAACACAGTGTCATTTCATATTATGTTACATTATGATAATCTTATTTTAAAGCTGACAGTCATGATTTAATATCCCCCAAAAAGCTTAAAAGTGAGAAGTGTACTTTAGCTACTTTTAGCAGTCTTAAGGAACCCCCTTCCCTAGCATTTTGATTGTCATTATTTGGATTATGAGAGAATACATAAAACTTGTATACCTTTATAAATAATACATGTTAGTCAGGAAACCTGACATCAGTTAGTCAAATGTAATGATAATGATTTATGGAATATATTTTAGTCCACCGTGAGTTTCGTTACTAATCTGATGTCATCACAGTGTAGCTTTAGCCTCTCATAGAAAATCTGAATCTGTATCTTTGTAATGTATTATTTAAGTTTACTCTCTATCCAATAAACCAGTGGTCATACTAAAATTCACCTATGAAAAATGAAAAATATTCAGAACAAGCCATCAAAAAAGCATTTACCCTAAGCCATATTCAGAGCACTGAATGAAAAATAACTTCTGAATTACCTTCTTTCATGTGTCTATAACTCATACAGAAGAATTTGCAAACTAGAACTGCAGAAGTATATGCATTTTTCATCTAGGGTAATGGAAAATTATTGTTTTATGGGTCACTTACCAGTACTTATTTCTGTGCACCCAGCATTATAGAATTGTTTCAGCAAGAAGGTTGAGAGTACTGTCGGAGTTTCAACCAAGAGTGTGATTCAAACAAGGACTACACCTAGTTAATGTCAAGTTAGTAGGCACAAAAAAGCAGAAGAGTAAGCAACTGCTTTCCTCAGGTTTACCCTCAGGTACAGCAACCCTTTCTACTGTAGGCATGAAGCCATACCCTACACCTTTGCTCCCTCTTTTTGTTCAGAGTACTGCAGAAGGGAGAGGAATCAGGAGGCATGATGACGATTATTCCTGATGGCCAGCTCTCAGCTAAGTACCATTAGAACAAAGCAGCAAGGTCAGAAAATCTTTAGTGTGAGCCAGGAAATGAAAAAAATTATAGGCAGTACAGCCTATCTATGGCTGCCCTGGTACTGGTAGCTGCACAGATCTAAATCTAGTCTTAATTTCTAATAAGCAAAGCTAATAAAAAGCCAGTCATATAGAAAAATAGTAAGTAGATCAGCTCTAAGTAGCTATACTTTTGATAACATTTAATACAATCCCACGAATGACAGAAAATATTTACATTCTATGTTGAAGTGATCCATTTCAGTCCATTTCTTAAAACGGTATTCCATTTTGGGAAAGACACAATATCTGTGTTGAGACACAATTCTGTTTCAAGTGAATTGGAAAGGCTTTCAACTTAGCAGGGGCACTAATAAAATGCAACCACAGAGAAAATGTAACTATACACACATCCCCTTCCTCGCCCCCAACAAAAAAACCCCAACAAACCAACCCCAAACCCTAAAATGTCTACCACGCTTAGAGGATCACCTTCAGGTTTGGTTTGGTTTGGATAAGACACTACTATACCTGGCTTTTCTGCTTTAATTTGTACACTGTCACAATGGCATCCAAATATGAAAACTTTCACTGAGGTTCCTGAGTACTACACACAGATGTGTAAGATAATGTGTTTTCCTGGCCTAGTTACTAAGAGGAAACAAATATTAGTTGTGATAGTTCACATTGCTAAGGTTGGATAAATATAAAGAAATAATCAAACATCTACATACTTTCTATTTGCTTTGGACATTTTCTTTTTGTTAAAATGCACCTTCCACCCTATCTGTCCATGGTAACAGCACTACTGCCCGAAATACAGAGCTGCTAAACTAGTGTGTGTGGTTTATGCACCACTACCTCTAAAAGGTGAAATGTGCAGCGCCACAAGCTACTGCAAAATTGCAGCTACCTTAGCATAATACTATTGGCATTTTGAGACTGCATGTAACAACCCATAAAACTCTCTCCGGTATGCAATAAACATTATCATACCCTTGCTCCAAAATTCTGGTCTTACCAAGAAAATCTGCTGCATAGTTCCTTACGTTTTCTGAAGTCAACACTTCTCTTCAGAAGAGCCACAACTATAAGGCTGCTGGGTTTTAGAGCAATCTTTTCCACCCTGTATAATATGTGGCTGCAGTTTCTACATGACTACATGCATCTGGTTAGCTTAATGACTAGACTTTTATGTATGTTTATTGTTTTCATATTTTAAACAAATGTATGCTGGAGGGCTTTACACAATTTGACATTTAGTATGGCTAAGATTTCTCTAAGTGAATGAAGACACATCTCAGACACAAGAACAAATTCTGCAAATTTTAAAACATCACAAGCAATGGATAGGTCCATCTAATATCATAGAAACAACTGCATACTCTCTGGATTTAACAAACTATTTGGTGGCTAGCTGTAAGAACAGCATAGTAGTTAGACTACAGATAAAGGCCATTACATAGAGATGGCAAAGAAACAGAGAACAGCCTCAGTACATAAACTCATTCAGTTGTAATGGTTTAGAGAAGAACATCATTGATGTCCTCCATAGATCTAGAAAAATGGAGAATCTGAAACCACTTATTCATTCAGAAGCAGCTCCATAATATGAAGCCACTTACTCAGGAACTGTGGCAAAGCCACAGTTGAATTCTTTATGATTAAATTCCCTTTAGAAACTAACGTGTCATTTTCATGGTAACTGAACTGCTACTCAAAGGAATATTTATAACGGGAAATGAAGGTAGGAGGGGGAATTTAATGCTAGTGAAACAGGAGAAAAATCTTGATTTTCAGGTTCACCAAAAAACTTTGGAGTTTTCTCTGGCTTTTATAATAATGGAAATCACTTTCCTAGGTGATGAATAGTTACTGCATTGGATTAAGCATAGGTTTTAATGCAATGCAAATAATAAATCTGAGTAAAATTAAACAATTTTTTATATTTGGAATATTTTCTTTCAGGCTATTTTGCATGAAAGAAGTGAAATATCTTCTGTGTAGGTGAAGAATACACTTCTCAGCTCCTCTCTGAAAGCTGATGGGTTCCCCTGCTAAAGCACTAACTTTCCCCAGTAGGAACTGAGAGAGAGCCTACAGCTCATCCCCCTCTAATTAAGACAGCTGACTGAAGTCATTACTGCATGCAACAATTTGTAATGTTAAAGAAAACCAAATCATAGAATCATTAAGGTTGGAAAAGACCTCCAAGATCATCGAGTCCAACCATTAACCCAACACCACCATGCCCACTAAACCATGTCCCTAAGCGCCTCATCTACACGTCTTTTAAATACTTCCAGGGATGGTGACTCCACCACTTCCCTGGGCAGCCTGTTTTTTGCTACCTGATAGTCAGGGGTCTGTTCAGAGTTATATTTCCACATAACTTGTGACAAATCAGCCAGAATGGACTAAGGGGCTTCACTAATAACACTCTCTCGACATACTTATCTTTGAAACAAGCTACTGTATTTCCATTGTGCTGTGTGAGAGTTATTCTTTGTAAAACTCTATTTTGCATGCAACATAAAATAAAATACCGAATCACATTCCAGAGATTGTTTTCACACTTCAGACAGCTGTCCTTCAACCAGAAGAAAGTATTTTAATGGATTAATCCATTAACCTATTAATATTTATCGACCTACGCTATTTACCAAAAGTCTCTGCAAGTTAGGGCATTTCTAGGAAAGGGAAATAATTTTTCCCATGCAATCTCACCAGAAAGAGTTAAAGAACTTCTAGACTTTAAAGAGTCTAAGAGTGCTCTGTTTAATGTTTGTGAGAAAACTTAGCACACTTGATCTATCAAAAGCATCCTTTAATAATTTCTCCTAGGATTTATTTCATAATTTTGTTAATCTGCATGAGGACAAGAATTTTTACTCCTACTTTACTCCTTTATGATCATATAAATTCAGGTGCATTTTTGTATGCTCTAAAATGAGTTATAGTTTTCTTCTCCTTAGGAGATCACAGCTGCTTGACTCACAGTGACTAAAACCTGCTTCTCGTAACAGGTGAAAGAATATAAGAAATAAAATCAAATAACTTTAAAAAACACTTCTCAGACTAACTAAATGAATTTGCTTTAAGCTCCTTTATGATCATATAAATTCAGGTGCATTTTTGTATGCTCTAAAATGAGTTATAGTTTTCTTCTCCTTAGGAGATCACAGCTGCTTGACTCACAGTGACTAAAACCTGCTTCTCGTAACAGGTGAAAGAATATAAGAAATAAAATCAAATAACTTTAAAAAACACTTCTCAGACTAACTAAATGAATTTGCTTTAAGTATAACATACGTACACAAGCAGGATCAGGAATGGATTTATTGGCATTTTTTTCAGATGACTTTCAAGACCTTAAAACCACAGAGAAGTAAAGTCATCCTAAATGCATGCTAATAAAACTTCATAGCAATACTCACTATCATGGTCTTTCTTTCCCCTGATCCATCCAATCAAGAAAGAAAAATCATTTTTAATGAAAACACACAATATATTCACTAAAATTCCCAAGCTAAACTGCACTTTCTTTAACTGGAAATACTATAGTCTCATATTGAAAATACATTAGGCCCATTAAATTCCTCAGGCCAAGTCTTTCAATCCCTTAATCAGTTACAAGTCACACTTCCACTACCTTCAGTTTTGCTTCAGTAACTTCTGTAATATTAGCATCACCATTACTTACGCTATCATTAATACATATTTTTCTTTGTCTTTTCACATGATCAGACTCTGATGGAATACAAGTGAGACGTGTTACAACTCGGTAATACTGACAGACATCTACTTACGCTCCCTGTTTAAGTATATTATATGAAATACGTAGGAGGCATGGTCACTTGTGTAAATATAACCCAAGGATTCATATTCAGAGTCACCCACCTGTATGTGGCTCAATAGAAAAGTAAGGCTGTCCTTCCAGAATGCTATAAACCAGCTTGGCACTATTTCCATAAACTGGATCATCTGCATCTGTAGCTGTTACTTTAGTAACAAAGGTGCCTAAATAAAAAGAATAAACACAATTAATGTCTACACTTACTAGAAATTTGCATAACTTATTAAAAAAATAATTTGAAACAAAAATTAATTTCCTTGTGAGTTGTATGACAACAATAAAAGAACAAAAAACATCAGTAACAACTAAAACATTACTTGTGGAACACAAACAGAACATTTTCCTCCAAGATGATATATGCCAGCAGACTGAATTTCTAGGTAAAAGAAAAACCTTTTTAGTAGCTGTATTATTTAACGTTTCTTTGTAGAACACATTTAAATCTACCTGATAGATCCGTGTAGACTTCAAGGAATCATATCAAAGGCATACGAAAGACAAGGTTAATAATACAATATAATATGTTGCATTTAAGATTTGCAAAATCAGATTTGGAAGACCTTTACCAAGTTACAGAGACTGCACAGAAAAGCAATAATAAAAAGGATTCTTTTTTCTTCTCTTGGCTTGCAGCCATAATAATGGTTTGATGTGGTCACAGTGACAGAGTTCGGACAACATCTATTGTCTCCGAAATGAGTCTCTGCCACTGAGGGGGCCATTGTCTAGCCAGAGTTATAAATTCCATACTCTGCCCAAAAAAAACAGAAGAAAAAATTAAGGAAATTGCCCTTTTTATTTCGTAGGCAACATAGCACTTTCCACTTCTGTAAGAAGCAAAATTGAATGAAATTCAGTCAGTTACATTAAGCTTGCTGCAGAGGTTTTTTTTTTTTGATGACTTAAAAATATAATGATGATGTTAATTAGGATAACAACAAAGACAGTATCTACAGAGGGAGAGAAAGCAAGACTAGGAGAGAGGTTAAGGGCTGAATTACGTTTCTTATGTTCAGAGAGGAAAAGAATTACAGCACCCACCAAAATATCCTATTTTCTGGATATGCCAATAAAAATAGCCTCCTCTTCCTTCTCACACTTCGTGTGATGCTAAATCCAAATTACACATCACTTCAGGGCAGGAACAGTGAACTAAAGGGGGAGGAGATCCCTTTGGCATGTCCTTGCATTGCGCCCTCTTTTCTTCTTTCTCTGAATGGCACATTGCTGTTACAGCTTTGGGCAGTTTTGTGCATTACAGGTCCTGCAAATTATTTTGATGAATGTTTGCATATTTAGAGATAATTTGCATATCACCCAATAGCTTCCATTTCATGCTTTCCCACCTGGCCACTTTGAGCATCAGGGCAAGAGATGGGGCTAGCAGGATTTCAGAGCGTCTAGAGGGATGGATAACACCTCGCTTAAGGAATGGAAGTTCTGTAGTGCCCGAAGTTGTGGCAGGTTTGCTGCATGGGAATAATGGGATAATTCCCAGGGAAGAGAATGAGAGTTGCAGAAATACATCTACTAGAGAAAAAAATGCCTATGGCTTGTACTAGTCATTTATTTTGGCTACTGGCATAAAATTATCCATTCTTAGAGGGGGAGAACATCAATGAAGGGAAGCAGATCAGCTGGTTGTCAGGCAAGCTCTACCATGGCCCCATCCAGCAGGAAAGTGCCCCACCAGCATCTCTCCTGCTGCTCAGCAGGGTCCAGAAGAATCCATGCGGCCTGTAGCTGACATGTACCATGTGGAAGAGGAACGCAATGCTGATGAATATTATGTTGCATCTTTGACAGATGCTTGCTGAACCTGTTCTTATAAACATATAAACTGTTTATGTTTTGAAACGTAACTGTTTTTGATGTTAAAAGGCAATCTTATACCTAACCTTTAATATAATAATCTTTAACCTGCCACTGGGCCTGAGAAGTGGACTTTATCCTCAACTTGATGGTTGGTTTTTAAGGAATTAACATCGGAAATTTGTTGCCTGACCAATTACAAACTTTGCTGTGTACCCAGACACTAATAGTCAATGCCTGGTAGCTTTGAGTGAAAACGATAAAGGGGATAGATGACACAAATGTGGTCCCCAGCACAGTAGCCTCAGCCTATAGATGATATCCTGAATTACCTCCTTCACATACAGGAGAATAAAAACAGTAACAGGGAAGCAACTATGAGGCACACTCAGAGGCCATGGCATAGGCTACAGAAAATAAATGAAATAGGGAACAATGACAAGGAAGCATGCAGGAAGCTTGAGTTTGGATGTTGCAGGAACAGAGGAACAAAAGGACCCTTTGTGGCTTGCCCACAGTAGTTACAAAGCATGAAAAGATGTAGCTATTAGAATTGTCGCACATATTGAAGTTTTGTTGGCTCACCTTCTGTAACTCACACACCTATTACAAGTTCTCTATTTTATTGTTCCTATAAAAAGTAACCTCTTAGCCAAGCTCTACCTCCCCTCTTGCAGAATTCAGGCTATAAGCCCCACCATCCCAGCAGGACATTCTCTGCAGTTCACTGCAGCTGTCCCATGAGTGATACCAAATACGAATGTAGAGGTCTTTGGTGGGTTGACCCTGGCTGGATGCCAGGTGCCCACCAAAGCTGCTCTATCACTCCCCTTCCTCAGCAGGACAAGGGATAGAAAATACAATGAAAGACTCGTGGGTCGAGATAAGGGCAGGGAGAGATCACTCAGCAATTGCCATCACAGACAAAACAGACTCGACTTGGGGAAAATGAATTTAATTTATTACCAATCAAATCAGAGCAGGGTAATGAGAAATAAAAACTAAATCTTAAAACACTTTCCCCCCACCCCTCCCTTCTTCCCGGGCTCAACTTCACTCCCGATTTTTCTACCACCTCCCCTCCCAGCGGCACAGGGAGAAGGGGAATGGGGGTTGTGGTCAGTTCATCACACCTTGTCTCTGCCGCTCCTTCCTCCTCAGGGGGAGGACTCCTCACACTCCTCCTCTGCTCCAGCGTGGGGTCCCTCCCACGGGAGACAGTCCTCCA